>NC_079452.1:2189725-2499225 GCF_903798145.1 Danio aesculapii | reverse complement strand
CCCTTGGCCGCACATCCCTTGGCTCTAAGAGAAAGAGAAGCAGGGCCTCTGAGGTCAGGCTGTATAGCTGTCAGGCTGTATTGGCTCTAAGGGAAAGAGAACCAGGGGCTCTTTGGCCAAACCGGCCCAAGCTGGTGTGTCCGTTTCCCGTGTGCCTCTGGCTGCGCGACCTGCATGGTTAAGAAAGAATCAAGGGGTCTGCACGTAAACTAGCTGCCCCATCAAACACGTCCGAACCTCCGCTACTGGAGGAAGGTAAACATGAAACCCCATATTATCTGTTGCTAGAACTACGTGCCGCTGGTGCACCCCAGCCACCTCGCAAATTGAGTACTGCCCCGGGTGGTGGAACTGGGAAAGGCTGGTGCACCCGAGCTATCTTTGAACCACAGTACGTCAAGGTGGTGAAGAGGGTGGTGCCCCACAGCCAGGGGGATCACCAATGGCACGTCTGTCTAGCGCGTGTTGGCTAAGTCAATGTTCCCGGCTGAAGTGCCCGGGGTTGCCCGGACAGAACAGGTGTCAATCCAGAGGACCCTTCGGGGCCGGCGCTTGCCCCGGAAAGGGCGTGGGTCCCCGGGCAGAGAGGATACCACTCGTGGCTATGGAGGTCAGAGCTGGAAGCCCCTCTAACATGGACCCTGGCACCCCAGGGAAGGGCGTGGGTCCCCGGGCAGAAAGCTTTGGTCGCGTGAGAGCGAGTGGTGGGTCTTTCTAGCGAGCGTCTGCTACGAGCAAAGTCCAGCGGGAAGATGGGTGGTCTCTGGAATGGCTGGTGGCAACGGCAACGACGCTCAACGGTGGAGATGATAAGACCCAGGCCTAAGCCCGCCAAGCCATGCCCGATGGGAGACCACCATTCTAGGACGTCCCGCACCTGGGGGTATTTGGCCGATGCCAATGGTCTCTGACCTGCCATCAGGAATTCCGGGAAGGCATAAAAATGTGGACTTAGGTTTTGCCGGCTTTGCGGTTCAACGAACCAGGGGGTCTGAGGCCAAACAAACAACTAGAAGGGGAACTACTATCATCAGATCATATGGAAGATTGAGATAATTTATAGTGATAATAATTAAAGGGCAGAGGGAAAAGTTTAAATATACGGTAGGTTTAAAATCAAGATCACGATCTTCTCAAGATTCTATAGTGGTAATAAATAAAAGTTAGTACAAGTAGCCTATAATTATTATTATTTCTCAAACATATGGTAAAACAACACTAATAATATTAGGCCTATGTGTAGGTCTACTGTTGGTTGAAATGCTAAATTATGTATAGACTTGCGATAGTGGACTTTAACAGACTTTAAATATGCCATGGTTGTTAATTCACAGTAAAGTGATAAGATCAGAATACAACTATTCATAATTCTTACAATAAATTATTATGTTTGAGACATGTGCTTGTCATTTGTCATTGACAACATTATTAGACAATTCGTCACCTTGGAATTGTAAGGTTCTATCTGCATTCTGAATGATTTTGAGATATTGAGTGAAGGATTTGATTATTATGTGTGTGTATTCTACTGTTTTTACAGACTTGTTCTCTCTACTGTGTCTTCACTGCAGAAATGTCTGTGGGTATGCATATTCTGTTCATCTTATCTTGGTGTGGCCGGAACATTTCGTCCCTGTGCAAAAGTCTCTATCTGACTCGCTCACAGATGCGCGCATACCTACACGCACACATTCTCACGTATTCTGGTTGCTGTAAGCTGTCTTTGTATCGTTGTTTCCCTCCTTCTATGATAATATTCTTTTGTGTTAGGGCTCAGTTGCAGGCGGACCCTCAATGTGTATATAAGATTGCTCTTCCCTCCCTTGTGTCAGAATAAAATCATACTGAACCATTCAGCTGATTTTCTTCTCATCTTTTCCAAGCTTGATCTTGATGCAGACACTCACTGGTGATACAAAATACTAGAGTGAAGGGACCCGAGAAAAAAACTGATTTTCCCACATTGAGCTTCAAAGTTTTTGCATTCCCTAACAGACAGTATGTGTGTAACATTTGTTTTTTAAATAAAAAGTTCTAAAATGTAAACAACTTATAAAAAAGCATTCCATAATGTAAATAAGTTGTCATTTAATAAAAATATGTCAATACCTCAATTTTGACAAAATTGTCAGATAGAACCTTATAATTCTAAGGTGACGAATTTTTGTCACTGGTAAAATGAAACATTTTTCATTATCAGATTCCCTTTTGCATTTTATTCAACATTATATAGGCTAGAGTAGTTATACTGACAATGTTAAACATTAATTCTTATGCACAACACTTTGTGTTCGCTATGAAAGAAAAAACATATCAAATGCTTGTCTTAATAATAACTCTAAAATGCAATAAGGTCATTTAAACGTTGTGCGCCCAGTTTCACCTTCACTTCAGAGTGCGGCTCATGGCCGCCGTCACTGTAAAAAAAACAAACACACATTCAAACCATACTTCCCTCGCGGCTCTCAAACGATCGCTCTGTGCAACAAACTGAACGTTATTTACAACTTCATTACCTGTTATTCACACCCTATGCATGTTCTGTTCACTAAAGTAGGCATTGACAGCCACGCGTGAGTCCTCTCGGTAGTAGGCCTAATCAAACAGCTCACGTGTGATTTCGCAGCCACGAATACATCATTACATGAAGACAGAAATTATATGTTTTGGTGAATTCTACTTTATAAATACAGTATGTGACACATTTAACGCCATTCGGAGGTGTCCTGAAGGATAAGCATTTTAATAAGCCTTGTTAGTAAGTACAGAGTAAATATAGACATGAAGGCTTTTGCTTTAAAGGGTTAACTGCTATATTATGTGCACAAGTATAGAGAAATGTTGCAGGATGCTAGAAAACAGCGCATCCTGTTATCGGGTGGGGGTGGATGGAGAATGTAGAAAGGTCTGAAAATGACAGAACGTATGAGTTGTGTGTACGTGCTCTGAAACATCTGCCTTAAAAGGTGAACTGTCAAGAGAAGATACACAGATACCAGGAAGAGGAATATCTGGTTGCTGAATGGTCAAACTGTCAAGACAACACCATAGAAGTCAATAGGGTTGGGGTTAGATAGTGTACGAAAAACAGTATAAAAGCATGAAGGAAAGCCCAAGAGAGGGGGCTGAACTGAGGTTACATCTCTCCTGTGCAGAACTTGTATTCTCTTGCATTCTCTTGCAACTTCTTGCATTCAAAATAAAACTTGTTAATTTTCAATTCAGATCTCCGTCAATTTTTGAACATGCAATGGACCATTTGAGTCCTACAGTCCATGTTGATGTGAAGAATTTTGCGTTCTGAATCTCATCTGATCATCAGCCAGTCTGTCTGGAATGACATGAAAGAAACTTAGATAAACTAAATCCAGAAGACCTTTGGCAACATCTCTAAGATGTGCAAAAAAAACTAAGTAAACGACAGTAAACATTGGTAAATATTCGCTGCTGGCTATTTAGATTCAGACATAAACTAATGTTAAAGTTACGTAAAAACAAATCAAATCAAATAAATATAATCTGATTAATTCATAATTTCTAATCGTAACAGGGGCCTTTATTTACTAACAACAATTTACTCAATTGTGTTATATGGTGACGAGAAGAAGCAAATCCAAACGTCCCAAAAGTCTGAGCAAAACCTTGTGCTACTGCAGTTGATACGGATCTTTAAAGGCTTGATTCACAACTCGTTTGAATCAACGAATCAGTAGGCGTTTACCTAAAGTGATAAAATACCGTGAGAGGGATTGAAATGCATACGCAGCTATCTGCAATTCTCGTGATACTTTGTCACACTGATTGGTCTGTTGAAGACGAATCGATTCAACTCCATTCCCAGAACTTCCTGCCCACGGTAGTACATGGACGGCAGCGCAAGGTAAATAAAACAAGTATTTTTATGACATGGGGGCCCATTTCAGAAAGGAGGTTAAGTGAAAACTCAGAGTATTTTAACTCTGAGATGAGAGAAACTCTGGGTTTTCCATTTCAAAATGGCAGGTTTGTTAAACTCAAGAAAGCAGGATAAGTCAAGCCTGTTTCTGAAAGAGAGGTAACTATAACTCAGAGTCAGTTACCGTGATAACTTACTTTGTGAACCTAACCTGGTCAGGAGCAGGTTTTATTCTCTAAACTCTGAGTTTCTGTCGCTCTCCTCCCCTTTTTTAAAGATGAAGCGGTATTTCTCGCCTTAGCCATCCACTTATTTTAATGCTCAGTTTGGAGATGCACATAAAAATGATGGATGGAAACGTCATGATGCACATAACTTTAAAAAATATGCATAAAAACCTATGCGCATAACTGAGTAGGATCAACTTTTATTCAACAGAAAAGATGTGCATAAACTACGATGTAAACATGTTTAAAAACGATGTTTTTACTGAACAAATTACAGTATGTGCATTAAAAAAAGGTTTGTTATAAGAGATTAAATGATGATGAAAATATGTGTGAATGGACAAACCAGCAGGCTGAGCACACTAAGACATCTGAAATGTTGTTTTGGTCATTCATTCTAAAACGCCTTAACCATTTCAGTATTAATGTATATTATATTATTTATATATATTATTATATTTGAATGGAAACATTGCCTACATTTCAGTCACACAAAGAACAAAGTCACGTACAAGTATGGCTTGTCCTTTTTTAATGAATAATTAGCTTAAATTAACTGACCTTCGACAGGGACATGTACTGTTACTAGATTAATGGGATTATTATTCTTTCTAAAAACTATTAAGTTCTTCTTACATTCTAAATGTCATATCAACCTCTATGACTTGATCAATAAAAAAAGCAGACACACAAGTGCACTTTTAAATCTATTAAAACTGATCAACGTGTATAAAAGTGGGAACGTGTAAAATTTTTTTGAAACATCACACATAACATTACTTATTTTATTATATTTCTATATTTAAATACTTTACGTGTAAAATTACGCATTAACTTGAGCAGCTGTTTTCCCACACTAACTGTACTCTGTTTCCCTGATGCAGTGGTGTTGCTTTTTAAAATATATGGTCATATTTGCTATAACTTTGCATGAGCACATCAAGTTCAACTGGAGAAAGAAGTGGTGATCTCTTTTTTTAAGATGTTGCCATAGTCACTCGTAATATCTGCGCTCCATTGATAATGCCTTTTTATAGTGACGGTGTGCACGCTTAACGCTGAGTTGGTCTACTCAAAGTTGATTGACCTAACTCAGATCCGCTATTCTGAAACCGAAAACTCTGAGCTTTTAATCTCTCTGTAAATCATCTCATAGTTCTTGTTTATACTTCGAGTTGGTTGAACCTCCTTACTAAAACAGGCCCCTTATGTTCTTAGTAGTGTTTGTTTAGGTTTTTTTTTTTGTTTCTATCTGATGTTTGTTCCTGTTTTTTAACCAATAGACCCTTTTCACAATACTGTTATGACACAGTATTTGTTTAGGTTTAGTTAGTTTAATGGTCATCAGCATCTGAAATCCTTGAGTTTTTAATATTTAATCTTATATAAATAACATGTATTTGTATTTATGTATGTATTAGATAATGTTTGCATATAATTACATATGAGAGGTGTTTCAAACAATGTCTATGGGCAGGACAGTAATGATAAATTAGATGTTATTCTCTCTTCTGGCTGCCGTTATCACTTACACCCTTTTTTTTTCTTTTTCTAAATGTCGAGATAACACCATCATGAAGTTTTTATTTTATTTGAGCGAAGAAGATTGTAAAAAATGTGTTGTACATACCTATTCACTGTGCTCACTGCTGAGAAACCCGGAAATGTGAAAAGGGTCCATAACAGTACATTATCAACCATACTATTATGCAATCTACTACTTTATTAAAGACTACCCAGCTAACATAAGACCAGCAGGCAACTGGTGGCCCGTCGGCGGTCCACCAGCAATTTGCTCATCGTTATTCCAGCAGCCCACTAGCGGCTGCCGCCGCTTTTCCGACCGTGGTCCGCCATTGGACCGATGATTTTCTGACAGTTTTCTGGCGGCCCACAGTCGGTCTACAGGTCATATTGGTCATTTTTAAATATTATATTAGCCATTACAAATTGTATCCAATATTGATTTGTACAATAATGAAATCAAGTACAAAATACTTAATCATTGTAACATTTATTGATAGCACTGCATGACTACCATACATTAAAAATCATAAGCACTTATAATTATGGTGAAATGTTTGACAAGCACATACATTGACAAATATAGTAAAATAAATACAGTTAAATATAAACTACATACAAATATAACAAATATAACAGAATACATACAACAGTTACACTTTACAATGGTTTAACTATGAACTAAGCATGAACAACACTTGTATATGGAGGGCAAAACCTGCAAAAACAATAAATACACAAATAAATGAGTAAATAAAACATAAATTCCTGCATAAATGAAACAAATAAATAAATACGCAAATATATAAATAATAAATAATGTGGTCAGATAAATAATTATATAAATTACACGAAATCAAATTTCAGTTAAGCATTTTCTTATTCCACCAACATTTGTGTAAAAGATTTAATTATTTATTTGCCCACACTATTAATTAATTAGATTTATTTATGCATGCATTTGTGAATTTATATATATGTTTATTTATTTGTTTGCATATTTATTTATTGTTTTATTTATGCAGGAATCTATGGATTTATTAACTCATTATTTATTTATCAGCATATTTATTTATTGTTTTTGCTGGTTTCGTCCTCCATACTTGTACAGCATAATTAACCATACTTCAACATTTACTGATGCATTAATAAAATACAAAGTCATGCTTCTTATCATTAGTTATTGCATCGCGAGTTAATGTGTAACAATAAACAACTTTTTTACTATTTACTAACATTAACAAAGATAAATAAATACTGTAATACATGTATTGTTTATTGTTTATGTTAGTAAATTCATTAACATTAACCAATACATACAACCTTCTTGTAAAGTGTTACCCACACAACAAGTTTGTCTATGATAAAATGACATAAACTTTGAGACCTATTACATATAAAATAAACTATTAAAAAATTCTGTATATATATATATATATATATATATATATATATATATATATATATATATATATATATATATATATATATATATATATATAAACAATAAATGTAAATGTCTTGATGTCCCTTCTGTTGTCTCTTTTGAAGCAGGCTTCTTTCGTATCCTGAAATAATCGAATAATCAGTCATCATTTTCATCCATTATTAGTAATTAGGTCAATATAGACTTTAATATGTTTGTATTTCTTTTCTTTTATTGGACATCAAGACTGCATTGATTTGATCGATCAGATTAATACACAGTTAAAAAGTAACACTGATAAATATTTTTACAGTTTAAAATAATGATTTTCAAATTAATAATGGGAGGCCAAAGCTGATTTGTCAGTATCATTACTCAGAATCATGTAAGATCAGCCTTTAGAAATCATTCTAATATGCAAATTGTTTGATGCAGTTGTATATATGTACACTTTTAAGTGACACTGTAATATTACTTGAATGAAGTCAAGGAAAAACAAAGTGGTAGAGTGAGTGAAAGATGATCCAAAATCTAGAAATAAGAGAAAGTAATAATAAATAAATATCACCACAGTCCTTAGCAAATATTTAATGATGCATGCTGTTTATGTGCACATTAAGCTTACATGAGTATCTAAAATAAAATATAATGTAACCTCCGATAAGATTGTAAAGCAATGTGGGCCTACATTACTACATAGTGCTACATAAATGCCTAAAGTATACAATTTTTCACCGCTAAGAATGTCTAAATCATCTTACAGATAAGGATGCCAATGATCTGTTAACAAACATTAAAAGAAAATTAAAATTAACGTGTCAAACATGTCAGTCTATTGTAATATCATTCACTACTTCTGATGGATATTTACTTATTGATGGATATTTGCAGAACAACTGTAAAGTATCAGTAAAAAAATATACAAATAAACAAGTCAAAATAAAAACAGTGGCACAGGATCGCAGGCAGCTTCATTACTTATTCTGCTTATTCTGTTGTGATCTGCACTATTTGAATTCTATTTGTATTTTACAGTTTTTGTGTTTGCATGTGTTTTTATAACTTGCAGTGCAATTTAACCACAGTTAAATGTACAATTGAGCTGGTTTAGGCAAGTTAATGCATGGAATTTTTAACATGGACATCTAGTGCATAAGGGGAACATATCTCAAAGCGCTATGAAATATTTAAAAATGAATAAATTCTGAATTGAAATCTATATCAATCTCTAGATCTACATTCCACTTATCTTTTTTAAAAGAACTGCCACTCAAATATATTTTGCTCATCATTGGCAGTCAGTCAAAGCGTCAAAACGAAAACAAAAGAGAGAAAAAGACAAGACATGACTAAATGAGTTGTGTGTCACGCCTGTACCAAATAAATTATATTACTTTTAGGGCTTAAGAATGAGTTGAGGTGTAAGGGATGAGTCAACAGTCTAAATATATATATATATATATATATATATATATATATATATATATATATATATATATATATATATATATATATATATATATATATATATATATTATTATTATTTTTTTTTTTTTTTTAATGTGAATCTTAAAATGTAATTCATGGCTGTAATGTAAAGCTGAATTTTCAGCATCATTACTCAAATCTTGTGTCACTTGATCCTTCAGAAATCATTCTAAGATGTTGATTTAGCACTTGAGCCTAAACTCTATGTTGATGATCAAATGATGCTGATTTGCTGCTCAAGAAACATTTCTGATTATAATTAAAGTTAAAAACAAATGTGATGACAAATACTTTTGTGTAACCAATTTTTTTTTTCTGAATTTATTGTTAAATAGACCCCAGACCTTAAATGGTCATGTACACTACTGCATTTAATGAGATATTTTAAGAAATGCATATTTATATTAAGCAAGGATCTATTAAACCAATCAGAAGAGAGTTAAGCTTTCGGATTCAAATACTATTCTATTCATCAATGAATACTGAAATAACAAAATATAATAAAAATAAAAATCAGCAAATTATGAATACAATATTAAATTTAGACTGGAGCACTGGTGCTGTAAATTCAGCTTTGAGAAAAGCAATGTAAAAATTTGTTTAAAACCACTCACTTATGTTTGGATGTTAAAGCTTAAAAAACTGCAATAAAGACATGTAACAGATGCATGATAATATAGGGATTTTTTATGAAGATGCAAATTAATCTATTTAACATTTAATTACAGTCTTACCTGTGTTTCCTCCATCTCTGCGATCAGCTCCCTCCAGATAGTTAGAAATATTGGCTCTTTTATTCTGTTTTAGGGGTAATTTTGTCACTCCTGATACCACAGAGCACTTTTTAAAAACAATATTGATTTACATTACCGTGAAATATCAAAGTAAACTTTGTACTAACTTTTACGTTTTAATTCGCTCTCCTTGACAGTACGGTGCATATTTTAGGCTAAATAAAGTAGACTACCTCCAATAAAATACTGACAAACCTCTTATCTACACGTAAAGATGTAGTTAAAAGCCTAAACTTTTATAAACAAGAGCTAGTAGCCTAATGCTAACGTTACCTCTGCTAAGACGCTAACGGACTTTTTCCAAAGACACAACCGTCTCTATAAAATACATATTCAACAGAAATATGTCAATGAGTAAGAAAAGTGTCAGGAACAGTTGAATGTAATATTTGCGTGATTTTAGTGATTAAACTTACCTGAAATTAGTGAAAACAGCCGTATGTGAGAAGTGCTGTTGAGCGTTAGCTGGTGTCGCGTCGTTGCTCCATTTCTATGACAACTCTCTCTGCTGCAGTGCTTGAATGAGGCTCGGTAAAGGACACTTTAAAGCAAGGGTCGGGAACCATTTTTCAGCCATTTCTCATTTTTTTGGCAGATGCATTTTCTTAAAGAGCCATGTGACATACATATATATATATATATATATATATATATATATATATATATATATATATATATATATATATATATATATATATATATATATACATATATATATATATATATATATATATATATATATATATATATATATATATATATATATATATATATACACATATAAGCAGTGGGCCTTTATCCGTGTTAATGCAGCACTCTTATCATACGATTAAAAAAATATTGCCGTTAATCTATTCTCAAAGCTGGGTTGGGAATTGGGTCTATTCTACGCAAGCTATGATGACTTTCACCTTGATATTGTAGCGTGGATGTATACCTGACCGATGAGCTGTTTGACAATAAAGTGCCCTTCTGAATCAAATCAGCAGGATGCCTGACTTTAACTGCAGTTCGGCAGTTTCACTTCAATTCATGAACATTTCATTCATACCGCTGTGACAAACTGGAGTATTAGACGCAAATAAGGAGCAAGGACTGGTGAGAGTGTTATGGAATTTAATAACACATGCCAATTGGAAAGAAAAAAACTTTAGCATTTCACGATGTGTGTGTGTGTGTTTTTATGTGTGCGTCTGTGTGTCTGTGCGGTCCTTTACTGACAGCTGCCTGTGTGGATCTTGTCGGAAAATATGGCGAAAAGTCCTACATGACGGTAATAGTTTGTCAGTAATGCCACTAATATATGCATACACCACATCTTAATTCTATTTCTGTTTAGTTCAGTTATGACTTTAGTCGCATTAAGGTAATCAAAAATTGCTGTTTACATGGTAGACTCTTAATCAGAGTATTGTTTTAATCCAACACAATCATGGCAATTCGTAACTTTTTGATTTAGTGGCTAATTCGTACAATCTAATTTGTACAATTTAGTGCGATTTGCTCATCCTTCAATGACGGTTGGTTTTAGAGGTGGGGTTAGGTGCCACGCCTTCTTTTTAAAATCATACAATTTCGTACAACTGAACTCGAATTAGCCACTAAACTGACAAAACGTAAAATACTTACATTTTCTTGTGTTAATTCGTATTAAAGTATTGTTGCCCATGTACTTAATCAAAAACTAACCTTAGGGGTAGTTTACCTAAATGTAAAATTTACTTACCATTTACTAAGTAACACAGAATTTAAATATATACTGAACTGCAAATAATCTTTACTTCAAAGTCTATAATGCCTGCACATTTATTTAAACTTTTTTCCATCTGCCCTTTAATTATTATCACTATAAATTATCGCAATCTCGCATATGATCTGATGATAGTAGTTTTTTGTTTGATAGTAGTGTATAGTATCCATGTGGTATCTGTAAATGTTTAGTGTGTAGAATTGTTGGACAACCAACACACACACACACATATTAAACAAAAAAAAAAGAACATGCATAGCTTGCTAAAAGCCTTATGCCTGTTCTTATTTTTTATATAAAATGCAGAGCAGCAAGATCCATGGGATTCCATCAGCCACTCACCATCAGAGTCCTCAGTGGAAGTTAAGAAGAAGAAGAGCAGAAAAAAGAGCAAGCTAAGCAAGAGATGGCAGAAAAAGGGGGAATGAAATAATGTATTTTGTTGGTTGAGTATAGGCAGGGCAACACGGTTGTGCAGTGGGTAGCACAATCGCCTCACAGCAAGATTAGTTGTCGTTTCTGTGTGGATTTTACATGTTCTCCCCGTGTTAGCATGGGTTTCCTCTGGGTGCTCCGGTGTCCCCCACAAGTGCAAAAACATGTGGCATAGGTGAATTGGGTAGGCTTAAATTGCTTGTAGTGTATGTGTGTGAATGAGTGTGTATGGATGTTTCTCAGTGATGGGTTGCAGGTGGAAGAGCATCTGCTGCGTAAAACATATGCTGGATAAGTTGGCGGTTCATTCTGCTGTGACAACCCCAAGTTAATAAAGGCACTAAGCTGAAAAGAAAATGAAAGAATGAGCATAGGCAATGTTTGATTAAGATGAAGTGTTTTAAAATCCCTATTTAGTAAAATAAAGGTTACAAAATAAAAAAATATTGTGTGTTTGTAAATTTATTAGAGTTACACTGTAAACTACAGGGAACATGGAGGGAACAGATGCTATAATTACCCTTTAACTACAAGGAACAATGCTTCACTTTAATTTACAACCCGCAAATGCTGTATTTAACCGTTAACTACAGGGAACAAGGAGGGAACAATGCTTCAATTTAATTTACAACCTGCAAATGCCGTATTTACCCTTTAACTACAGGGAATAAGGGGGGAACAAGGAGGAAACAATGTTTGTTCAGCTATACATATATATTTGGTTCAGGAATGCATCAGCTATACATTCACTGAAATGCAACATTTGGTGTTGTTACTAGTGATGGGTCGTTCTTGAACGATTCGTTCATTTTGAACGAATCTTCAATATGACTCAGTCCTCACAGGGAGTGATTTGTTCATCCGCACGTGCACAGACTGCGCACATTTGTGCAGGTGGTATCGTTCATTTCAAGACTTTTGAGTCGTTCATCGCGGAAAGGCAGAAGCCAATCATTTGCGTTTAGAGCCGGAAAGAGAATTGATCCGTTCACCTCTCGAGTCCTCTATCGAGTTTGAGTCATTCGTTCCTCATGGGCCAATCATATGCGTTTAGAGCCGGAAAGAGAATTGATCCGTTTATCTCTTGAGTCCTCTATTGTGTTTGAGTCATTCATTGCTCACGGGCCAATCATATGCGTTTAGAGCTGGAAAGAGAATTGATCCATTCATCTCTTGAGTCCTCTATCGAGTTTGAGTCATTCGTTCATCACGGGCTAATGTTATACGTTTAGAGCCGGAAAGACAATTGATCCGTTTATCTCTCAAGTCCTCTATTGTGTTTGAATCATTCTTTCATCACGGGCCAATCATATGCGTTTAGAGCCGGAAAGAGAATTGATCCATTCATCTCTCGAGTCCTCTATCGGGTTTGAGTCATTTGTTCATCACAGGCCAATCATAAGCATTTAGAACCGAGAAGAGAATTGATCCGTTCACCTCTCAAGTCCTCGGGTTTAAGTCATTCTATCATGTGATAAACGAACCACTCAAGAACCAGAAGACTCGAAAGGTGAACTAATCATCATGGCTCCTATCGGCTCAGACTATGTACATTGGTTAAGATTATATGTGACAGTCAGTGTAACGTGAACGAACCACTGACATTTGAAGACGTGAGCTGAGCAAAGAGACAAAAATACCTTCATAGACAAAAGAGCAGATAAACACTGAATTATTATTTTCTCCTTCTTGTAGTATTCGATTTATGACTTATTTGTCATGTGATCAACCTTTTGGGCTCGTTGTAGATGTGTTTGGAAGCAAATCGTAACATTTTACTAATATTTTGGCAAATTGAACCAAATGAACAAAATGACTCGAAAAAAGATTTGTTCATCTCGATGAACGAGACTCAAAGATCCGAGTCAGTAAAATGATCTGAACTTCCTATCACTAGTTGTCAGGGGCGTAGCAACCGGGGGGACGGGGGGACACGTCCCCCTCACTTTTCGGAAACAGGTTATTCTGTCCCCCGACTGGCCCACACGTTTTATTTGACCTAGCGGCCGCACGTGTTCTCTGATTTGTTACTTTATTTGAGTGAACGATCACTCAGCCAATCACAGCGCGAGTCTCTTCAGCGTCTGCCACGAGCTATTCACTTTGCAGTCAAAGACAGGGATGATGCAGAAGGGAGCAACAGCTACAGCTGGGTAAATCACGGTAAATCACTAACGTTACAGAACAACCTACTTTTGTTCCGTTTTCAAGTGAGAACCGTAAAGTCCCTGGTGCTGGTGTCTTGTCTAGTGCTGAGCCAGAGAAAGACAGCGGGGTTAAGTTGGTTTTGTTTTCAGTATTCCTGACACATTCAGTGACAGACGGCATTAACTAAAAAACCTCTCACCCAAAAAACATCTAAACCGTATTCCCCACAAAAAGACAAAGCAGGCTCTCTTTTTCTTTTTTCGCTCGATATTACGAGCCCTGCTTGAGCAGTCGCAATATGCGTTTAGCCGGAGAGAGCTCGCGCTGACCTAATCTCTCAGTAAGGGACCGTCGGAAAAGTGCTTCTTTTTTTCGTTTTTTTTTTTTTTTTTTACCGAAAACAAAACCAACTTAACCCCGCTGAGAAAGATGTGTCATATTATCACAATTATGCAGCCTTTTTAACCGCCTAATGCTTAATTTATGTTTTAGACATGTAAATACACACAAGTACTAGTAAAACAAGAACTTTAGAGTTTGTAAAACACACAAGGAAGTCTAACAATCCATTCAAATATAATTTGCCGATGTTTTAATCATATCAGATACACATACTGAAAGTAACTATAAAGTTGAATCTACTCCTCTCTAAGTTCACCAGCCACGTACTTGCATGTATTTGGGGAGTAACTGGTGAATTTACATGTGGAAACCTGCTTGTTCTGCTTTTATGAATGACGCATCGGCCGCAAGTAAACATGGGGACGTCCATCTCACGTTATAGATCACGATCATTTACTCATTTATGTGAATTGGAATTTCAGGTAGTTGATGACATGATGAGCAAGCATGTGAATTTGATGAATTAAAACAGAAAGAAAAAAACAAATTCAAGGGATACATCTGTCATACATCGCTGTTGAGGCTTTGAATCAGTATTTGGTAATTACTTAAATCAGTATTTAAAGCAAATGTTAAATATAAAAAACTACTTGCATGTCAAACATAATAATTCAACTTCAGAATTATGAATTGTTGTATTCTGATTTTACAACTTTACTGTGCATTAAAGACCAGGAAATATATATACACAGTTGAAGTCAGAATTATTACCCCCCACCCCTTACTGTGATATTTTCACAGTATGTCTGATAATATTATTTTTTTTCTGGAGAAAGTCTTAGTTGTTTTATTTTGGCTAGAATAAAAGCAGTTTTAAATTTTTAAACACTTTTTTTAAGGTCAAAATTATTAGTCCCTTTAAGCTATATTTTTTCGATAGTCTACAGAACAAACCATCGTTATACAATAACTTGCCTAATTACCCTAACCTGCCTAGTTAACCTAATTAACCTAGTTAAGCCTTTAAATGTTACGTTAAGTTGTATAGAAGTGTCTTGAAAAATATCTAGTCAAATATTATTTACTGTCATCATGGCAAAGATAAAATAAATCAGCTATTAGAAATGAGTTATTAAAATTATGAAAAAATCTTCTTTCCGTTAAACAGAAATTGGGGAAAAATAAACAGAGGGGCTAATAATTCTGACTTCAACTGTATGTATGTATGTATGTATATATATATATATATATATATATGTATGTATGTATATATATGTATGTATGTATACACGCACACACACTCACACAAGTATCAACTTGCAATTTTGAAATTGTATTGTAGTATTTAAAAATATTTTCACACAGAGTAATGCTTAATTTAAATGTGTGTGGTTCTGTTTATTTATTGTTATAATTAATATTTTGTAATTATTTTAGAATTTTAGTTAAAAGATTATTAAATAAACTTTATTGCTAATAAATCATTAATCACTTTTGGGTGACCATACAGCTGCCCCCCCCACTTTTAAAATGGCTTTTACGCCCCTGCTAGTTGTTACCCCCTTATTACCCAAATATTATGGTTTGTTCCTTTTCAATTGATAGAAAAGTACACTGTAAATTCAATATACTTAAGCGGTACTTTTTTGTGTTGAATATATGGTTGTTATCCCCTTATTACCCAAGCATTACAGTTTGTTCCCTTATACCTACACATACGTTCTTTATACTTATACTATACGTACAGAAAAGTACACCGTTATTCACTGTACTTACGCGGTACTTTGCGGGTTGTAAAAGAAAACGTTACCGTAACTTCCCTTAATCACAGCATGTGCACAGGTTAGAAGAAACAACCACAGGAGAAGGGAAAACATCCATGGAAGAAGGCGAGCAGGGGAGAAGGTGAGGTGAACCAACTGACTTTGATTATAGCCGAAGAACGACTGGAAAATGTGAGTCTTTATAGTGCACTGGTGATTGCGGGTACAAGTGCGGGTGATTAGTAATCTGGTGAGGGTTCATGTGAGTGGTATGTGGCGACTGGTGATTGGGTGTCGTGATTAGGACTGCAGGAACAAGCCGAGGGTGTGACAGGTATATGCATGTATGTATGTATGTATGTATAAAAACCTACTGAGGCTTTTAAAAGGATGTAATCATTTTTTGTTGATTGTAATAAAATGTATTTTTCAAATTCTCTCTCTCATACATGCATGTTGTAAATAGATTGTTGTCTACCTTTTTGTAACCATTGTTAAATGTTTGTGTCCACATCAAGTGTTATTTTTCACTCATAGTTTTTTCATTTGAATTAATATACAGTTAAATTGTAAGCTTAAACAGAAGAGCAGATCAATTTATTGTAATTTTAGTTCTGCTTCTAGTAATGATAGTCGACCCAAATGCTCATAATTACTTTTTATCTTAATCATTTTGCACAAATTTCAGAACCCTGATGTCAATTTTCAAAACTCTTGACACAAAACTCTAAACAGTCACTACCTAGAACAGAGATTGCAGTGTTCAAAACTATGCAGGTTGTGTTCATTTCTTTAGATAACCTTAAGAATTATTTTTAACTTTCCTAATCAGAAATACCTGGGTTCCCGGCAGTTGAATGGTGAATTAGCCGGTATTTTTACTCCTTGATATTCTTAAAACGAGTTTTAGTGAATTAAACTATAAAGTTTGTTTATAGTTAAAGTTTTTGTAAAATAAATTCAATATAAAAAAACAAGGAGATATCAAATTCAGATTTGAAGAAAAAGTATAACAATTTATTACAGTTTTGTTTAAAGTTAAAAAAGGAAAAGAATCAGCCTTTTGTTTACGCCACAAGTAAACAACAATATAATAGAGAAAAATAAACAATTTAAAATCGAAATCCTACTAAATAAAGATTTACTCTTTCAGTCACAAAATAAGCACCTTAATTCTGCAAAATAAAATATGTATACCAGCCTTACAAGTCTGTGTTATTCTTTATCGACTTCTTTTGTTCTATATTTCTTATGTTTCCTTACATTTTGTTTTACCCCAAATCAACAGATGAGATGAAGAATCATATCAAAGCTAAAGTTAAACACCTCTGCAATAACACACCTGAACTCAAACACCATTAACCCAGATTGTTTCACAATTGTAAACAAAAGTATGATTTAAATGAAACTCCAAATCTTTACAATTTAAATGGTCTCAGTATAGTCCACAAACTTATTATAAATCAGTCACAGTCAAAACAGTCACAAAGTCAATCAGTCAAAAAAAAAAAACATAAGTATGCATACTTTAACGTTGGGGCCCAGTTCGTTGGTGCACATTTACAGTTGTAGTGTTTCAGAACGATCTCTCAAAATCCACAAAATGCAATAATGATGTAGATGAAAAACAAACATATGATGAAATCCCTCCTGCACAAAACCATGCTTAACTGCTGTCCCATGCGATAATTCCACATCCAGCGCTGAAACAGATCTGTCCAGTTCAGAGCAAATTCACCACAAACTCCATCAGCACAGTCACTGTTCAGTTTACTCAGGCCTGCTATGCTGTTAGCATGGTGTCATCAGCTGCTAGCATGCACTCGTGTGATACACGACGATCGCAAAAGAAAACTCCACAGAGAGAAAAGCAAATGAAACTAGCGTGAGTCACAGTCACTATTACTTTCACTTTGAGCACTTAATGTTACTAATATATCGTCTCCCAAGTATAAAAACACACATCACGATCTGCAGCTGCTTCTCTTCTTTCAACGAGGCCCCTCTTTTTTATTTATTTTTTATTTTTTCCCCTCTTTTTTTTCCTCTCGCTCTCTCACGCAGCTTACGGCATGATGTTATCTTAAAGGAACTGACCAGCAAAATAATACACTCTCTCTGAACATGTTGTGTCATAGAAATAAAAAATCAAATATTGCTGGAGTCACTATTTACATAGTTAGAAAAAAAAAAAACATATTATAATATGGCAGTATTTTAGGGGTCCCTACAGCAGGATCATTGATTTACGTAATCATTTTATTATACACGAAGAACAGGAACATTACTTTAGATCACCAGGACACATGACACATATTGTTTAAAAAAATAATAATTATTAACAATCATTAAATATTGTTGTTTAAAATATATGATACAGGTTTCCTTATGGTTTGTACACAAGTGTAGAGGGAATAGTACAGACAGTGGAATCACTGAACTAAGGTTTTATTCATTCAATCGTAATGTAGGTTTACTGTAACAAAAATGAACAAATAAATAAATAAAAAACAGAATAGTAAAACCAAAGTGCTTTTTTCTGTACAGGTATGTCCCTATATCAAAAGCTGATATTTAACATGATATATGGCAACATATGCAAATTACATTTGGATTTGAAGCGAAATATAGCAAAAATCACTGTTTACATTTTTTTTTTCAACTATATATATATAAATACACACACACACACAAACACACACAACAGTTCTGTCTGTTCTTGAATCTGATTGGCTGATAGCCATGCAATATTCTGCCAGTAACAGCACTCGACCAGCCTCTTCACCCTTGTGTATTACTCTGCCCACATCCAGCAATAAGCAGATGACACTCTACAGTTTGACAAATATTACTGCTGTTGGACAACATAATATAATTTTGAGGCTTTTTTAGTTAAGAATGCAGTTGTTTAAATTGCAACTTGGTAGTTTATTTATAAAGATGGTGCCAATTTAAAAAAATTATAATTTCTGAAAGACATTGCGTTGGCGGCCATTAGCCTGCCATACTGAGTAGACCAAAGATGGTTGACAGGACCGCATAATAAGCCCTTAGAAGATTAAAAAAGCGTAATTTCTAACTACAGCTGATCAAATCATTATTAAACAGGTAAGTGATATTCTAAGTTGATCTCTCTCTTTTGTATGTTGTAGTGCTATATTTATACCATGTAATTGTAGTGTATTGAGTGTGAGATATGGGACTCGCGAATCAGGAATATGTGTTGTGTTGGCAGAAAGAAAAAAAAAAATGCCTGCATGTGTTAAGCGTTTTTCCTTATCACAAAAAACAGCAATCGGGTAGTGATTGCTATGCTTTTTTGTGATTATTATTGTGATATCCCGATTGCAACAGAGAAATACTGTAGACCAGGGGTCACCAATCTCAGTCCTGCAGGGCTAGTGTCACTGCAGGGTTTAGCTTCAACTCTCCTCAACACACCTACCTGGATGTTTCAAGTATACCTAGTAAGACCTTGATTAGCTTGTTGAGGTGTGTTTGATTAGGGTTGAAGCTAAAATCTGACTTGTCAGTCACTTCCTTCACTCTTCATTGGCGACCCGTGCTTTTAAAGCACGCCAGAAGCAGCTATCCATGAGAGGGAGAAAAGTCCAAAGTGATTGTGCTACTCGATGGAATTCCACGTTCGATATGTTGGATTGGTTTTTCGAGCAGAGAATCCCAGTGCAAGCTGTACTTAATGACAAAACGGTAACTATCATCCAGTATCGAAAAACTCTGGCAATAAAGTCATCTTGTTGGAATCTGATTGAACAGTTGCTTCCCATACCGAGGCCACTGGCAAAGGCGACAAAAATTATGTGTGGAGAGCTGCATGTTGGTCTGTCCTTTCTATATCCAGTGCTTCTCAATCTGACAGAAAACACTCTGCGGCCCTGCGTGGGCGATCTCACGGCCACTCTGGCGTTCCAAGAGACGGTTTGGAAACAGCTGGTGATGCAGTTTAAACTGGATTCTGATACCATAGCCAAATCTCTCCAGATTAGTGCGTGCTTGCTAGACCCACGGTTCAAGCGTTTGCTATTTCTAAATGAGAAACCCAGAGAGGATGCCAAAGGCCATCTAGTCGATTTATTGCATGACAGCAAGACAGTCCATACACAAACTTCAGGTAAGCTTAGAGTAGCCTAAATCCTAATAATCCACAGAAAACCTAATTGTTTTTAGATCACTTATTGATGCATATGTCACAGTCACATCAGGTGAACAGGCGGTAGCCGACGGCAGCGTGAGAACCAATCTATTGCCCAGTAAGCATAAAAAACCAAGACTCGAGGCTGACCTCGAGGAACACTTTGTATGTAACTACAGAAGCCGCAGTCCATCGTTAAAACAGCCAACTACCATTAAAAAGACGAAATTCAAGATTATTTCCAGTTGCCTGACATTCCCACCATGGGGAAACCTCTCGAATGGTGGTCATCTAATGAACACTAGTTTCCACGACTATCCAATTTAGCGTAATCATTTCTCGCTGTCCCTGCCACCAGCACACCATGTGAAAGAATTTTTTATTTGGCCTGCAACACCGTAACAAGGAAAAGAGCAAGGTTGCATCCCTTTCACGTGGATGCGCTTGCATTTCTAAATGCAAACCAGCGATCCACGAGCTCGACCAAAGACTGTGTGTGGCTAGAGCAGTGTTTCCCAACCCTTTTCCTGGAGGCACACCAACAGTACATATTTTGAATGTCTACATTAAGCCTGTATGTAACAATGTCATGCACTAATTTGTTTGTTTACTGTATACATCTATTTTATTTATTATTTTAAAAATTATTTTAATTAGCCCAATCAATTTATTTTCCATGTATCTGTACTTTGTTGCTTGTTGACGAATTATTTATTTTCTGAACTAGGTAGCCCTTAGCGTTTCATTATTGTTATTACAGCTGAAAACTTAAATGTTAAAGTTATGTTTTATTACTTATTGTATAACAGACTGTTACTTGCTCGCACAAATAACCTGATTGTTTGCATAATCTTTAAGCCAGTTAAGTAGGCTATATTTGTTCATTTTATTAGCTTCCTGTTGAAAACGTGGCAGATATCAAATGACTTAATGAAATTTCGTTTAAAACAACTTTATTAAATGTTTTAATTAGTTATGAATACTGCGTTATGCATGAGTTTAAGACGTGCATTCTGTATTTTGTGTAGCTGTTAGATTGTTGTTTTTTACTTTCTACGTTAATTATAAAATTAAAATGTCATTGCCTAATAATTACATACAGCTTTTTTATTCATTTGCTTTGTATTTTATTCATGTATTTTTCAATTTAAACTATTTATTTATACTTTTTTGATGGTGGGCTCACTGAACAATTTCAAAAATTTGTTTAACTGAAGAGTAAGGGGACGATAGTGAAACCAAACAAAAGAAATAAATATAACAAAACAATTCTAACTCATGAACAACCCCTTACCTCGCCAGAAACTGATGAAAAGAAAAGTCTTCAGGGCCGTTTTCTTACCTATACTGAACTGTAGAATAAAATAAATACAAAGATGACGTTCACCTCTAACCTGATGTCTTTAACAATATATTTACGTGTTTGCCAAATTGAAGTCGTATGACATCTTCCCTGTCCACCTTACTCTGAGAAAAGAGTGAATTTTAGGAGTTATAGCTCAATATTGTCGGAAAAGAGCTGAGCAAAATAGTAACAAACAAATAAACCGAAAGATGTACACAAAGTCACAAAGTTTGTCAAACACTTGCTTTTCAATGATCTTAATCAGAAATATTTAGTGTTTGTTTTTTGCCTTTATTTCTGTAACTTCTGTGATTTTCTAATCAAACACACATAACCAAGTGCAATGGAGTGCATTTTTTATCTGTAAATTTAATCTTACAAATGTTGTTAATGTGTTAATGTTCATTTGAGCAATGTGTTTTCTGTTTAAGAAACCATTCACTGTGAAACAACTGTTAAAATGGAGAAAATGTTGTATATGCATTGTGTTCAGAATTACTATGGGTTAATGATTTAATATAAAAAAAAAATGCAGAACCACCAAACTATCGGTATTGGCCAATAGCACTGAACAATCGATTATTGTTTTGGCTGATAAATTTGCTATCGGAGCATCTCCACTATTAAGTACAGTAGTATTTTTCTGAAAATGAAAAAAAAAAAATAATAATAAAGAGGTCTCTCACACATTACTTTCATATTGTACATATACCCTTGTATTACCAACAACAACAATAATATAACCAAAAATATCAATATCAACTTCATTCGTTATCCAAAATGAAAAACCTTCCAAATCTCTTTGGAAACCGTGATAATGCATGTGTGTCTGTGTGTCAATCAAAAGTCAAGCATGTAAAAAGGAAAAAATTATATATATATATATATATATATATATATATATATATATATATACACACAGGGTTCAACGCTAAGGATTTTTTCTACTGGCCTGTGGTTCAGATTTATACTTGCCCTGCAAAAATTTTCACTGGCCCCACCAAAAAAAGAAGTTAATAGCTATTTCTTTAGCCACACATTTTAAATACTGTGTCAAAAGTATAATTGTATACATACACTTTTTAATCAGCATATATATATATATATGTATATGTGTTATTTTCCATTTTTTTTTCAGCAGCTGGGATGCCGGAAAAAAAGTTACATAACAGACGGTAAATTACAGAAATTTACCAGAAATTTAAATTCAAGGAAATATCTGTAATTTAATGTCCGTTATTTTACGGTAAATGTCTTAAGTGCCTTTATAAAAAAAAACGGAAAATAACTGATTTTTTTACAGTGTATATTATAAGCTAAAATGTGCACTTTAATTTTGACACCCACAGACATATAAATCAGAGAGGTCAGATGTTCTCATACATACCCTCATTTCAGTTGTCAAGTGTAAAAATCTATCGATTGAATTAATCAATCTACTAACGTTGGCTAGAATTATGCATAATAGGCTCACACTATAGAGAGAAATAACAGATGAAGCAGTGTTCCCCCCTGCTGTAAATTGCACCCCCTCTGAAATGTGCATAACTTTTTTTTTATTAATAATAAAGTTATGACAAATAATGACAGTGACTGAGGTGAGTTTCATGAATGGAACCTTTATCTTATATATAAATAAATCTATAAGATATATATTTAAATAAATAAATAGATTCAATTTAAATACAATGCTGATTAAATTAATTAAAGTTAATTGTTTAATGTGTGGTTTAGTTGAAAACTACAACAATTTAATGTTTTAAATTTAATATTTTAATGTTTAATGTTTGTTTAAAACCCATCAAAATGCCTAATTTTAGAAACAGGCTCATTTTACATCAGTCTGTACTACAGACAATATTTTTATTTTTCATTTATTTGTAAACCTAGTTTTAAAATGCATTTCATTTGTTCTTGCTTGATCCATTAAAATTATAATCCTATTAGCCTACGTTTTAATCAATTATGGCCTTTGACTTTTATTAAAATGTACACTAAGAATGTTAATGAAAGTCTAAAAAGGGGGTGCCTGCATTTTACCGCAGGGGCGCATTTTTCATCACAACACTGGGACTGCAGTCAGACCATGAAGCAGATCAATGCTGATCTTTCTTTCGAGGTGATGGTGCAGAAATGAACCAAACAATGGGCCTAATACAAAATATTATAAGATAAAAATACGGAAAAATTATCAGATGGTAACTTCGGTCAATTTTCCCAAGGGATAAACAGCACTAGATAATATTTCAGCATGCTTTCACTTTTGTATTAGACATGAAACGCACATTTACACATTCTTATTCAGGCGATCTCGGACTGAGTGATTTGGCGCAGATCCCAAACGATTGGGGGATTCACATATGTCAGACAAACCACGCTTACTGGGAAAACGAGACCGGTTCCGAAACAAACGTCTGGGTATGAAAACACTCTGTATTTGCACGAAAAAACTTTAGTAACAAGTCAGCACTGGCCCGATCGGGCCAGTAACCATCCTCTATACTGTCCCAGGCATCTCGCACGCACGCCTCAGGCCATCGGGCAGTCCTTATTGTTGAGCCCTGATATATATATATATATATATATATATATATATATATATATATATATATATATATATATATATATATATATATATATGTATATGTGTGTGTGTGTGTGTGTGTGTGTGTGTGTGTGTGTGTATGTATTGATCTGGTTTATTCTTTGTTATTAAACTGTTTGTAGAATGTTCTCTTTTTTCCTGTGAGAGAGTGAGAGAGTAAATGGTTGACCATGAAAATGTAAGATTAACTATTTTTTGTTTCTCTTCCCATGATGGCTTTTTTAGTGTTTCTTTCTGGATGTAAAATAATTATGTAACATTTTGGGGCAAATATGGCCACCAGTACTCCAAAACTAGAAGCTAAGATAGCAAATATCTCCACTGCCACTGCATATTTTCCTGGAGAGCTCACATATGCTGGAACAAATGCAATCCACACAGCACAGAAAATCAACATGCTAAAAGTGATGAACTTTGCTTCATTAAAATTATCTGGAAGATTTCTTGCCAGGAAGGCTAATAGGAAGCTTATTGCTGCCAACAATCCTATATATCCCAGCAGCAAAGAAAACCCAGCCACTGAGCCAATGGCGCATTCATAGACTATTTTAGAGCGGACATACTGGTTGTTTTTATGGGGTGTTGGAGAAGAAGTCGATAGCCAGACTACACATATTACAACTTGGAGGACTGTGAGGACCAGAACTGTACATCTTTGTTGAGCTGCTCCAAACCATTGCATTGCTCCTTTGCCCTCAGGCCGAGAGGAGTTAAACACAGCTATTACCACCATAGTCTTGACCAGAATGCTGGAGATGCACAGGACAAAGCTTATGCCAAACACAGCATGTCTTAATTGACACGTCCACAACTGTGGCTGACCAATGAACAGCAGCACACACAGGAAACACAGTTTGAGTGACAAAAGCAGCACGAAGCTGAGCTCTGAATTGTTGGCACGTACTATAGGAGTGTTACGGTGAAAAGTAAAGATAATCATCACAAGAGCACAGAAGCAGGTTCCTAGCAGGGAAGCAGTGGTCAGAGAGATGCCCAGAGGATCTTCATATGATAGAAACTCTATTTCTTTAGGAACACACAGATCCTTATTTAAATTGGACCAAAATTCATCTGGACAAACTGTGCACTTAATAGCATCTGTTGGAACAAAATTGATAGTCATGTCCTCTTCACCTCTCTTTCAAAGTATAATAAAGTTTTGTATACAATAATATTCTCACCTGTTGTGTTAGAAATTTCACCATCTCCACATGTCAGGCAGTCAAAGCAGCAGACAGGAAAGCCCTTCCTCGTGGCTCTTCTGGTGCCTGGGGGACAGCTCTCACTGCATACAGACCGTGGGGGCTGAAAGTGACATCATCCATTATCAGTCATGCCTCTGTCATCTCTTTCACATTATGACAAGCTTGGCTTTTCTAATTGTTTCTAATTTCTAAAAAGCTTTGGCTAGTATTTAGACTTTATGTCTGCAAAAAAATAAATAAATACATTCAAATTTACTTTTTGTGCCTCAAAGTTCCAGTAAATTTCATCATTGTTCAGTTTGAGCACCATTCCTGTTGTCACTCCATCATTTACTACACCAATATTGTGAAGTTTAATTGATCCTTCAGAGTTCGGCTGCCAGTTCAGAACATCATAGATGGCTAGAGCATCTCCATTATTATCAAATGACACAGGATCCCCAAAGCCTGTGGTGAAATTCACTTTTTTTAGGTAGGAAACCAGCTGTACAGATTGTAGACAGGACAAATGTTATGAACACACACACACACACACACACACACACACACACACACACATATATATATATATATATATATATATATATATATATATATATATATATATATATATATATATATATATGCAGTTAAAGTTAATAGCCCCCCTGAATTATTAACCTTCCTCTTTATTTTTTCCCCCAATTTCTGTTTAACGAAGAGATTTTTTTCAACAGATTTCTAAACAAAATAGTTTTATTAACTCATTTCTAATAACTGATTTATTTTATATTTGCCATGATGACAGTAAATAATATTTGACTAGATATTTTTAACATTAATAATTTTAACCTTAAAATGTTTTTAAAAAATGAAAAGCTGCTTTTATTCTAGCCGAAACAGAACAAATAAGACTTTCTCAAAAAGAAAAAAATTTATCAGACATACTGTGAAAATTTCCTTACTCTGTTAAACATTTGGAAAATATTTCAAAAAGAAAAAAAAAATCAAAGGGGGGCTAATAATATATATATATATATATATATATATATATATATATATATATATATATATATATATATATATATATATATATATATATATATAAAACATATTGTGTTTGTCCATATTCCATTACCCTGCACTTTACCTTTGGGTCTTACCTGCCAGGGTTTTAGATCTGTTATGTCAGCACAGCTGTTTCCACTGAATGGTCCTCTCTTCTCTTTACACTGCATCATGTCATGAAGTGCATGTGCCAGGGCATAAACTGCTTTATACACATTATAAGGTGCCCTCAATCCTGAAACATCAGTGTAAGGTGTGTTTGTGGTGCTCAGATCCTCCTGTCCTGTACACACCTTTTTCATTTGCTCCCCAAATGTCTCTTTATCCAATGTTTCAAAACTGCACCCGAACATGGTCTCCCAGAATATCCTCACTATATTATTTCTTTGGTCACTGTTGGGATGAAGGCGTAACAGAAAACTATGAAGGCCCTGGATTTCTCCACGCCTAATAGCAATGCCCAACGTTCCCTTCAGAAAGGGCTGGAAATAAGGTGTGCGAAACACAGTTGAGGTGACCCAGGCTTCACTTGCTATCCATTGCCTGTCTGTCAAATTCTGCAACACTACCTTATTCATCAAAGGAATCAATAAGGATGAAGCAGAAAAAACAACTACTACTCTAGATGTAGAGGCCTGAATTACTCCCACAATGTGATCAATAACCCTGGGGTTGTTATCTTGGGGCAGGATTTCAGAAAAAGCAACACAATGTCCAAACAACTGCATTTCTTTATGAAAGGACTGAGCAGCGTTGATACCATAGTCATTATTACTGTAGATCAGACCAACCCAGGTCCATCCAAAATGCCTCATGGTCTGAACCATAGCCCGTACCTGGAAGGTATCACTTGGGATTGTTCTGAAGAAAGAGGGGTACTTTTTCTTGTCACTTAAACAAGAGCAAGTGGCGTAGTAGCTAATCTAATTAGAAAATATATAGGGCAGAACAGATGAAAGAAACTTTAATGTGACAGATGAGACAAAATATGTATTCAGACAAATAAGACATATATGTATTCAGCTCTAAATCTGCTGTTAAAAAAAATTTTTTTTTTTTGAAGGCCCATACCATGGGCAGCCGAAAAAGCCCCAGAACACTGGAAATTGCAATAGAATGTGTAGATCCTGGATCACCTATGACTCCAATAACTGGTGGTGGGCCTTTACAGTTGAGGTCAGAGATGGCCTCCTCTGTTCCACTTATTAGAGCTGTAGCTGCCCGAAATGCCACTCCAAGCCTTAAACAGTTGTCATAGATCTGGTAACCAAGTGTGATGTTAGGCAGCAAGTTAGGATTGTTATTAATCTCACTGATGGCAAAAACCATTGTTAGTGCTTGCTGGAAGCTTGTCATATAAAAGCTGGAGAAGAAAATTCAAATTTCATTTATTATCATTAGCCACAAAATTACAGTAAAAATATTATATGTCAATAATGATTTTAGTTCTGTAACACATAAGAATACTAGAGAATGTTACAATCTATATGTAGTTGGAAAAATAAAGCAGTAATAATTCCAAATGAATAATTATTCTGTAGCTGTGGCCCAGACTCACAGGTCACAGTTTGGTAGTTTTGGCTGCGTTCTGAAGCTTATCTGAGGGTATACTTTCACATAGCTCTGAATCTCAAAAATACCACCAATGACAAAGTCTCCATCCTGGTGCATCCCATTTAATGTGAAGTGTCCCTGTTGCTGGCAGGTACCTGAACTGACCATCAAAGTTACACAGATGTAGTTACAAGACAGGAACAAACAAAAAAGTAGAATTGCCCACATCCCTCTGTCTTTATCCTTTATCTGTGTGTGTCTCTTTTCACTCAGCTCACTGATTTATCAATAAAGATTGTGTGTGGGACTTTTTTTTTAAGAGAGAGAGAGAGAAAGAGAGAGAGAGAGAGAGAGAGAGAGAGAGAAAGAGAGAGAGAGAGAGAGAGAGAGAGAGAGAGAGAGAGAGAGAGAGAGAGAGAGAGAGAGAGAGAGAGAGAGAGAGAGAGCAGGTGGTGCTATTGCTCTCTGGAAATAACAACATAGTGTTTGCCAGTTTGTATTCCACTACTTCCCAATCATTATAAAACATTTATTATTCACATTTATTATTATTCAATTATAATAATTATTATTAAAATAAATTAGTCAACTAATTTTATAACAGTTAATAAGTTATTAGTAAAAACACTTATTCAATTTATATTAAAAGAACTAAGTTTTACTATCAATGTGTTTAAAAAACAACAAATAAATTATAAGTTACGCTAGCACTTATGTGTATTTAAATGTCTGAAACATAAAATGGTTTTTGTTTGAAAGCACTGATAAACTGTGATTTATTTCTCTGAGTCAATGCGAGCCATCGCAGGAAAGCAGATTTTAATTCGGCAACTGTTCAACATAATGCATTTAACATTCTGATCATACCACACACTCCAAAGACCAGTCAAGACTAATCACATTAGTATGATCATAAGCATTCAAAACGTTAAATTGTCATGTTTATTGTGTTGTTGTTTTTTTGTTAGATGTATGTAGTTTATTTTTGTTTCATTTTTTGTCTCCGCAGACAGGACTTTGTAATGTGTACAGAATGTGGTTATGCATTGTCTTGTTGAAATATGCATGGACATCACCGGAAAAGAAGGCAGCATAAAATCTTTATGTACTTTTCAGCATTACTGGTGCCATCACAGAAGTGCCAGCTACACAAGGGCACTGATACAACACCATACTATGACAAACCCTGGCTTTTGAACTTGTTGTTAGAGAATTGGTGAGCATTAGCCTCCACATACAGTAAGCATTGAAGGAGAAAACCATTGCAGGTGCTCGGTTCACCCGAGTAGCTAATGGGATGAGTAAGTGGCGTGCTCGTGATAACCACCAGATTGAAAGTGGCGCTCAAGGGAGCGGAAGGCATCGTTTGACACATGGTATGGACCATACCAGCGAATGGGTCCGAAGCGCTTCCGGTTAGCACAGCGCTAGCTTCCATGACTGTGCATTTTCTATTGGGCCGGTATCCTGTCACGCTGGTTGACAAGGAAGGGAAGGATGGTTCTCTTTTATGGGTTTTATTCAAAACAAGTCAGTAAATCAAAGTGAGGAAGCAGGAGAGTGGTGTAATGACACTGACACAACCCCATACCATGACAGACCCTGACTTTTGAACTTGTTGTTCGTAACAGTCTAGATTATCTTTTTATTCGTTGGCCCAGAGCACACAGCATCCATTTCTTCCTAAAATACCTCAAATGGTGATTCTTCTGACCACAGTACACATTTCCACATGCCAAATGCCTCTGACCCCAGAGAAGTCGATGCAGCTTCTAGACACTATTAACATAGGGCAATATTTTTGTCTGAGCCGAGGGAAGTGTGTGCACTATCCAAGGCACATAGGCCCTGAGGGAGTTTAGCGGGCGCTGGCTCCTCTATTGTGGCTATGCAGGTTTCTTCATCCAGTTGCCACATAATTGACGCGAGGAAGACAAAAGGTGGTAGACCATGTTCAGGAGAATCATGGGCAGGATCAGGTGAGTACATCCAAGAAAGAGCGTCTGCTTTCACATTCTTGTGTCCAGGCTGATAGGTGATATTAAAGTTGAACCGTGCAAATAATAAGGACCAGCGAGCTTGACGGGCATTGAGGCGTTTTGCATCTCAAAGTTATTGGAGATTTTTTTGGTCAGTGATAACTGTGAAGGGAAATAAAGCCCCTTCAAGCCAATGTCGCCATTCTTCAAGAGCAAGTTTAATAGCTAACAGCTCGCGGTTCCCGATTCCATAATTCTGCTCCGCAGGTGTTAATTTCCTGGAGTAGTATGCACACTGATGAAGAAGTCTGGTGAGTTCACCAGACCATTGGGAGAGTACAGCGCCTACTCTGGCATCAGCTGCATTTACTTAAACCGTGAAAGGCAGAGAAGGGTCCAGATGACAGAGGATGGGTCTTCAGTTTGTCAAAGGCGTGATGCACTTCAGGGGTCCAGGTAAGGATACGCCATCTGCCTTTCAGAAGGGAAGTCAGGGGAGCAGAGAGGATGCTGTAGTTTTTAATGAACCGTCTATAGAAGTTGGCAAAGCCCAGAAATCGTTGTAATTATTTGAGGGTCTTCTGCGTTTTCCACTGAAAGACGGAGTCAACTTTGCCTTGTTCCATACTGACCCCCTCGGTGGTGATCACGTATCTGAGGAAGGAGATGGTTGTTTTATGGAATTCACTTTTCGGCTATAAGGAAGAGTTGATTTTCATGGAAACGTTGAAGGACTTGAACATGAGACTGATGTTCTCTTTGGTTACGGGAATGGATTAAAATGTCATCGATATTCACTATTATGAAACAATGAAGGAAGTCTTTAAAGATTTTATTCATGAAATTCTGGAAGATGGAAGGACTGTTTACTAGGCCATAGGGCATGACCTGATATTCAAACCTGAAATCGACGCAATTGGTTACTTACCCGATGTTGATTTTCAGTCAATCGAAACAACGTTATAGAATCCACACATTTTCAACATATAATCGACCTAATTGGTTTGTCTACCTAACGTTGAAATGATGTTAATTTACAGTCGACTGGAACAATGCAGAATCCACACATTTTCAACATATAATCGACCTAATTGGTTTGTCTACCTGATGTTGAAACGATGTTGACTTTAAGTCGACTGGAACAACACAGAATCCACAACTATTCAATATCAAATCTATCTAAATGATTTAATGTTGAAATGAATGCTTAAACAACCTTTTCAACATTAAACAATATTACATAATCATAATTTTTTACAAGAATACATGATTTATTCTGTATATATAACAAAACACACCACAATCTGTCATCATTTTTTATTTATACAAATATACAGCTGTAAATATTTATTAGGAGCATAAATTCATTCAAACCTTCTATACACGCAGTACACTTAAACACACAGAGAGAACATTTAAATTATAGGCTAAAATAGTCGAAACCATTTACTCCAAAAGTAAAACTGTAGAATATTAAATACATTTGTCTATTTGTGTTCCATTTCAACATGTATTTTTCATTAGAGTAAAAAATGCATTTTATTTCAGATGTGCATAATAACAAAATGTACCATTAGGGTCAAAATACAGGTTTAAATCACAATGCTTAAGCTGTTTAAAGAACAACATTTATTGAATTAATTGAGAACGATACAATATGCCTATCACAGAAACTAAAATTCGGCTGCAACCATACAAAAAAATATTCTCGCTGGATTAGCAGGGCCAATAAATAAATAAATAAATGAATGAATTTTTAGGTGGTGTAAAACTATCGGAAAGGCATTCGTCCACAGTGCCACCAATTACTAGAAATCCATCCCGGATTTTCCAGAAATACTCAGTATTAGTGACCCAGAGAGTCTAAGAACAAGCTTGAAATATTACAACCATAGGTAAGAACTGCAAGCTTGTTTTTAAATGACAATTATTTTTTTTCAAAATATCATTGTTTAATGACTAAATGCAATAAAAAAAAAAAACAGTGCTGCGACCAAAGAATGTAAATCCTGATTAATCCTATGCAATGCACATGATCCTATTATAACGATCACTGCGAACAATAAGCTAAGCTTTCGTTTTATATACAATTTATAAGTATAAAAACATTAAAATAATTTAAAGCAATGAAAATCTATATGTAAAAAAACAAAACTACTTTAAACGCGTCTCGTTTGAGCTGAACATCTTTGCGGTCACCACACGCGCTCTTTAAAGCTTCTGTAAAAAACGCACTGTATGACAGACACAATCTCAGGCTTAAGTTCCCTCTAATATTTAGATATTTCCTCTGAAATCTGTAAAACCACTCTTGTAAAGTAACCAGCATTTCAGCACTTTCCTGATATTTTCCTGTTCTCTGAAACTGAATAGTTTAGTTTTATTTAGGCTATATTATTTTTTTTATTTAACAAACCAGTTTGTGTTTTGGCCCTGAGGCATACAGCGGACTTGTTTTGAAGCACTTCACCTCAAACATTATTCGTTATTCTTGTTTATTTTGTAAATAACTGACCACGTTTTACATTAAAATTCAGATTTTATCCTAATCTGTATTAGTAATTAATTATGCTAAACGAAATTCGTTTCAAAAAATATATTTCCCAAGAAAAATATAAGAATTATATTTTTGTTTGTGCCCATCCACTGCTCAACTATGTGGGTGGACTATGATAAGGATTTACTGAATGCTCCGTAAATGTGGCTTTACAAAGCCACGTTGAAAACGCGACACGTGCCGCTTTGATTACGGATCGTCAGCTGTTTACACACATGCAACGGTCAAGTTTCAAAATATTTCAGCTCAATATTATTGTCTCCTCGTGTGTGTAACGCACGGGTATTCGCGGATATAATGAGCGCCGCTCCTCGATGGACGCGCCGGCCCTGAGTGTGTGTGTGTGTGTGTGTCTGTGTCTCCTCGTGTGTGTAACGCACGGGTATTCGCGGATATAACTGAGCTCCGCTCCTCTATGGATGCGCCGGCCCTGTGTGTGTGTGTGTGTCTGTGTCTCCTCGTGTGTGTAACGCACGGGTATTCGCGGATATAACTGAGCGCCGCTCCTCTATAGACGCGCCGGCCCTGTGTGTGTGTGTGTGTCTGTGTCTCCTCGTGTGTGTAACGCACGGGTATTCGCGGATATAAATGAGCGCCGCTCCTCTATGGACGCGCCGGCCCTGTGTGTGTGTGTGTGTGTGTCTGTGTCTCCTCGTGTGTAACGCACGGGTATTCGCGGATATAACTGAGCGCCGCTCCTCTATGGACGCGCCGGCCCTGTGTGCTGTGTGTGTGTGTGTCTCCTCGTGTGTGTAACGCACGGGTATTCGCGGATATAACTGAGCACCGCTCCTCTATGGACGCGCTGGCCCTGTGTGTGTGTGTGTGTGTCTGTGTCTCCTCGTGTGTGTAACGCACGGGTATTCGCGGATATAAATGAGCGCCGCTCCTCTATGGACGCGCCGGCCCTGTGTGTGTGTGTGTGTGTCTGTGTCTCCTCGTGTGTAACGCACGGGTATTCGCGGATATAACTGAGCGCCGCTCCTCTATGGACGCGCCGGCCCTGTGTGCTGTGTGTGTGTGTGCGTGTGTGTCTGTGTCTCCTCGTGTGTGTAACGCACGGGTATTCGCGGATATAACTGAGCGCCGCGCCCTCCCCAGCAAACATTTGGACGTCCGATTACAGTTGAAAAGACGTCGCTCCGCCACGTTGCGTCCTGGTTGAAAAGTAGTGCCAAAATGAAAATCCAACCGACGTCTTTTACGTCTTCTGGCCGTGAATCGCACGTCTTTTCTACACGGTCCCTGCACGTCGAAATATGTCATGTTCTGGACGTTTTCTGGTTGTTTTTAAAACGTTTTATTTCTTTATAATAAGTGTTTTAATAGCCTAATTATACATATAAAACAATCTAACTTATTATTTAAAGCTGTGAAATGCAATCAGGTCCAATTTCAGACCAGTTATACCTGAACGTCTTTATAGCATTGTAATCACGTGTAAATCATAATTAATACATTATGTAAGGATGCAATAGTGTTACGATTAAGCAAATTATTTATTGTGCATATAGTAACAGATGTACATCACTGTTAAACAGACACATCTAATAAGAATAAACAAAGCAACAACACAGAAATATGGACAACACAAGTGAAATGTTATTTTAGAGTCTTTATTTCTAATATTCTTCAGCTCTTCCTGGAAGGTGCTTGCTGTGTTCCTCCATTGCGGCATCTTTTTCTGTGTCTGTAGCATCTGGACTCACTTCACAGCATCTGAGGGAGGAGAATATGATTTTGTATTATCCTACAACTAAAAACGTACAATATATCAAGAATTACTGTCATGTTTTGTGAATGAACAGCAATGCGCCGAGCAGTTCCCTACTACTCATCATTTTACAACTGCCCATATCCACACATCCACAGTTTTGTGACAAGCAAAGACTGTCATTCATGGCTTAGACTAAAATTATAATTTAATATTTTTAGTCTGCTTGACAGCCTGAGTCTGTACAAACATTTTAAAACATCTGAACATTAGGCATGTCTATAGGGAGACGTACAATGATGAATAACAAATGAAATCTATAGTTTAAATAATATAACATACGGGGTTAATTGTTGGGGTAGTAAAACATAATTTCCTGAAATATTGTGCAGAAATAAACACAAACAATGCAAGATAACTATGTACCTGTTTATCAATCTTTTAAATCAGGCTCGGACAGAACATCCACCAACTCCAGACAGTTGCTGAACCTAAATGTGACACCAAAATCACAGTCAGAGCGATCCAGACAGACAGACGCACATTCTTTCACATTTCAAACTTACACAGATGCGGTTCTTCTTTTCAGTTTTGATGAACACTTCACAGGATCTCGCTCTCAGAATCCAGTCTCTTAACAGAACATGTAGACCTGCTGGAGTCCACAATGACAATTACTGTAACAGAGCAATAGCTAACATCAGGCTTATGATGACGTTAACGTTTCTAGTTGCAATTATTTACTAAAGCGTTTATCAGGATACGCAGTAATAAGATCACAATACTCACCACACGTATAAAAACTAGCTCTAGGTTTGCAAATGTGAACTCATACACATTATACACCTAAATACACTTTTAAGCATTCAACAAGTTTCTCACCTACTCTGGAGTGTCCTCAGGGAGTGGGATGACAAAGGATCATTTGCACTGGAGACAATTCTACAGACAAACAAAACAACAGTGAGAAAGGTAATAATGAAATTATTTAATGAACAGCAAATAAATAAATGCAAAGCCTTATATGATTCTTACAGTTGGCCTGGAGAAAGAGTATTGAATTCTGTCTGACAGATGACTGACTGTTATTCAACCTGCAAGACAAATTTGAACCTTAATGCAGTTTAATTAATTACAGTACAAAAACTGTTTTACAGGAGCAGTTAAAAGAAAAGTGGTTAGACTTTACCTGTTAAATCTCCACATGAGCTAATAACACCTACATGCATATATTTACCATTTTATGTTAGTGTAAAATATTAAGTAAATAACTTTTTTATATACATGCTCATAAGTTTTGCTCTTATTGTTAATGACAGCCTAATAATGTAGGCTAAACTAAATCATTAATACTGGTATGGTAATAAATGCTGGAGACATATCTACAATAGAATGATACTATATAGCTTTTTGTTAGCTTTTCTAACAAATTCGTGCATTATTATCATTATTAAATTGTTTTATTTATACACCATTCCACTCCAAACTCACCTGAAATGGCCATTTTCAGCTCTGACTGAACACACAGCAGGTGGATGATGGGCAGAGATGCTGGAAAACATGTTGACCAGCTGTCTTCGAGGACCAGTGTAGGGAACCCCTGATAAACTGCGCCAGATTCCTGTAATAACATGACATATTGCTCAAACGCGACTTATTTTTAGCATAACGGCTAATTTTAGCCTAATCAAAGCAACTCCACATCGCTAGTGGCAATGTGCATCATTTATTTCAGTTCCTTCGTGTAAAACTCAATAATGTTATTAAACGAATACAAACTGTACTTACACGGTAGGAGTCTTGTGATCATTGTCCAACTTTTCGCCGCGTCCTCATGTTCTCGTGGTTCTGGACAAAACCGGAAGAAAATGAAATTTGAAAACAGCGCCCTAGAATCCCGCGGGATTATGTTAGTCATATCGCGAGATTTGTTAGCGTTAGGTGCAAAAAAAGTTATATAGTAAAAATAGTTACTGTACTATCCTTTCACAGCACAGGACACTTTATGAATGTAATTGGTCAGTTGACAAGATGTAAATAAAAGTGATTTCTGTATTTCATAAAGATAAATCTGTTTTTAATGAGTTTAGATGCCTGAAATCTGTCCACGAACACACTTGGGACACACATATATTAAGTGTATACCCAGATGTAAGTGCAATACTTTTTAATATTTCACAATTTCAGCAAGGGTATATGATGGACTATAAATGCACGTGTAAAGGACGTCATTTGTGGACTTAATCAGGACATGGTATATATTAAACTACATGTACATAAAATCGTAAATACACGCAACCCCAATATAAATAGACATGTTTAAATGTATACAAGCATATATTAATGCATTTTAGGACATGTTGTGCATTGGTGCCGTGCGGTCGCGACGAATTTTGGCTGTGGAAAGCACGTCGCTTTCAGACCATCAGTACACAATTGATGCCGTCGCGGAGCGACATCTTTTGGCCGGGGAAAGCACGTCGTCGTCCGACCAATGTTTGCTGGGTCTCTATTCAGCCGGTCCTCTATGGACGCGCAGGCCCTGTGTGTGTGTGTGTGTGTGTGTGAAAAGAGCAAGAAGACTGTGACCTCCTCGCCAGTTCTTGGACTTTTTGCTCAATAAAATAGTTAGTCGTCAGTATTTTCTAGTCGATCGTCTGTGTTTACATTCACCCACTGGCAGCCAAAATCCACTGTGAAGCGTGTGTGCACTGTGACTACTTTTATATTGTAGATTAGCTGCTGGGCATTTCACTCTCGCGCTGAAGCCTTGTCCGTGTCGACCAATCGCAGCAGGCTGTCATCGGTCCAATCAGCGCAGATTAGCTTCGCGCTGAGGAGGGGTTTGGGAACAAATGAATCGCTGAACGATTCATATGGGAGTCGCTGGGATAATTAGGTAAAAATAAATGCAGATTATAAGACCATCAAAGTGTTTTTTGACCTTGCATGCATATTAGACTGTTGTTAGAGACCCTTACAACCTAAATATGACCCTATTTCATGTACAATATGGGCTCTTTAAATAATAGATCACCTATAGCTTTTGTCATGAGCCATGGCTGTGTTCAAAATGGCATAAATGTTTTCAAAGTGCACTACAAAGGGAACGCAACTGTCAATATGAAGAATGCTGAAAACTGAACTGTAAAAAGAGTTTGAAAGCAAATTACATCTAAGAGAGATGACTTTAATGTTTGTTTTAATCATTCCAAATTTAAATGTTGAAACATTAAATAAATAGGGCATGTGGGGCTAACTGGGAATAGAACACAACCATATGCTGCAGGTAAACAGACCAAGTTTGCAATGCAGTTTGCGAATGTTCATTGGAACGATGGATTTGTGACCTTAGTTGGCTAACGATGGTTTTCGGAACTGCACCCCTGCTTTCTTAAATAAAATTATGTAAATAAAATGAATAAAATATTCATTCATTTTCTATTCGGCCTAATACCTTTATAAATCTGGGGTTGCCACAGCAGAATTAACCGCCAGTAAAATATTTAGCTTCGAATAATGTGTTTTTGTTAACTGTATGATCAAAAATAAAAGTAATCGGTCATTGAGATTAAAAGGGTTAATAGCCTAATCATTAACCAATTAACAAATCATTCTTTGTTAAATACAGTAAATAAGTACACAAATTGTATTTAGCATTATTATAGCAAAACGGAACACCCATGACAGTGAAAATTCTATCTTTAAGTCATGAACAAAATGTTTTGGAAGCTTGGAAGTAAACTTTTACTTTGATTCTTTCTCTCTCACAAACACAACTGTCACACAATTGCTCAAATCACAATATTAGAAAATCACAGACTATTTAAATTTTATTTATTTTTTTAAAGAGATTATTAATATTTTGGGTATGAGTATTTTGTTTTTGCATACAATATATGTTTTAATATGTGCAATAATCTACAGTGTTTGGCCCATACAATGCCACATGAATGTTAAGATAGTTTGATTAAGGTCTTGAAACAGAATAAACAAATAAATAGCAGAAATTTGCAATTGCAACTAATGTAAAAAAATGCTATGGCGCAGTGAGTAGCACAATCGCCTCACAGCAAGAAGGTTGTTGTTCGCGTGGGTTTCCTCCGGGTGCTTCGGTTTCCCCCACAAGTCCAAAGACATGTGGTATAGGTGAATTGGGTAAGCTAACTTTTTCATAAATGTCTGTGAATGAGTGTATATGTATGTTTTATAGTGATGGGTTACGGCTGGAAGGGCATCCACTGTGTAAGACATATTCTGGCTAAGTTAGCGGTTCATTCCGCTGTGGCGACCTCTGATGAATAAAGGGACTAAGCCGAAAAGAAAATGAATGAATGTTCAAAAATGACAGTAAAGTATCAATATAGTTAAGACACAATGAAGAAAAAGTAACTGCTAGTTCTAATACATGTAGGACCGATCTGTGAAAAATCCACTTTCTCACATAAAAATTTTGATTCCCATGATACATACACATTTATTCATTCATTCATTCATCCATATTCCTTTGGCTTCGTCCCTTTATTCATCAGGGGTCGCCACAGCTGAATGAACCGCCAATTTATCCAGCACATTTTACACAGCGCACGGTGAGGGAAACCGGAATACCCGGAGGAAATCCACACCATGCAAGTTCCAAACAGAAACACCAACTGACCCAGGTAGCAACAGTGCTAACCACTGAGCCACCATGTCACCCTCATGTATTTATTTTATTTAAAAAGGAATGTCGAGAAATAAGGAATACTGGCAGTAATAATACAGCTAATTTATTATAATACAAAATGGAGGAAATAAGTATTGAACACATTGTCATGTTTTTTCTTGGGAATAATATTTATAAAGTAGATGTTGACATGGAGTTGAACCAAATTTTGGCAAAATCCCAAACACTACAAACTAAAAAATATATTATAAGCTAAATAAAAATATAATAGTTATTTGTAATAATAAAGGAATGACACAAAGAGAAAGTGCTGAACTACTGAAATGTATTTATTACTTTACATAAAAGGCTTTTTTGGTGAGGGCAGCTTAAAGACGCCTTTCATATGGAGAATAAAGTCACATGTATTGCTCACGTGGGATTTTTTTCAGACTTCAAAAGAGTGTAAAAATCTTGATGGTCCTGTTGGTCTTGTCCATCAAATCTAAGCTTTAATTTGTATTTTCTATTGGATTGGAGTCAGGTGATTGGCTGGGTGTCCTGCAGATTTTAGCTCCAACTTGCTTCAACACACCTGCAAGAATGTTTCTAGAAAGCCTAGTAAGAGCTTGATTAGCTAGGCCAGCTGTGTCTGATTGGGCTTGGAACTAAACTTTGCAAGACACCGGCCCTCCAGGACCGAGTGTGGACATCCCTGGCTTAAAGGGACTAATAATTTTGACCTTGATAAAATAAAAACTGCTTTTATTCTAGCCAAATTAAAACAAATAAGACTTTCACCAGACGAAAAAATATTATCGGACATACTGTGATCCCTTTTTTCTTGCTCTGTTAAACATAATTTGGGAAATAATTAAAAAAGAAAAGAAAATTCAATGGGGGGGCTAATAATTCTGACTTGTATTTGTAATCCTGCAAACTCTTTTTAAATACTCCCCGTGATCATCCTCTCATTTTTGTGCTCTATATGTTGTCGGCTGCGTCCTTTATCTCATGAGACCACTTTTTTTTTTGTCAATTCTGCTGCTTCTAGCAATCCTGTGTACTGCCCCGTTTACGGTTGCACAATATTGGGAATTATGCTAAATGTGATGATGTTAAACAATGCAATAACTATATTTCTTGCAATAACATTTCCCTAGAATATGCTATTTTTGTTAGATTACAAAAAAATCATATATGGGTAATGATATACTAAAATATTTCAAACAAATAAAATATTAATTATACTAAAACTTTCTTAAATCTAATTCAAGCTATAAAAAAAGCGATCAAGAAAGGTGCAAACATTTTGACTTTAAAACCCAATGAATGACTAAAACCCTCGATAAATAGATATTCGGATTTCTAGTTTGGTTTTACCATAGACATGTATACACAAAATACATTGTTTCTTTATTCATATAGAACCACCCAGCATCTTAAAACTAGAGCATCTTTTAAGCAAAATATTTCCTTGCCTGTCTTCATAAATCAAATAAATGAATAAACAATTATAAAAGTAACAACACAAGTCAAAAAATCTAAAATTATATCGATCCATCCCTAAAATGTTAATAATGTTTACATGTTAATTCCTAATTATGTTATTTAAGTGGATGTTGACAAGATGTCAGTATATCAATACCAATTATTTAAGGACTGTAAACTTTTCAAAATTTATTTACATGCAAGGAAATACGTTGCTTAAAAGATGCTAATTTTAAGATGCTGATAAAAACTTTAAAATTAACAATGTTAATGCAAATAAAAATAATATTTGAGATAAATGCATTTTGTGTTTACATGGCTATAGTAAAACCAAACCAGAAATCAGAATATCTACAAAGGTTTTGTCATTCGTTGTGTTTTAAAGTCAAAACGTTGGCACCTTCCTGGACAAATTTAAATTGGATTTTAGATAATTTTAGTATGTTGAATATTTTATGTGTTTAAAATATTTTGGTATGATCATAACACAGATGATTTTCTTTTCATTTCTCTTTGTTATAGCAAAAAAGTCTTTATCGCAATATTCAACAACAATATTGCATATTTTCCCAATATCTTATGTGTGTGTGTGTCTGTGTGTCTCTCTGTGTGTGTGTGTGTGTGTGTGTGTGTATGTTTAGGGGTGGGATTTAGGAGTGGAATAAAATCTTACATACATCGCAGTGTGGACATTGACAATGATAATTATGACAATATGAGAATATATTTTTGACTGTTAAATAAATGCATGATAGAAATACAAACCCATGCTCTGGATTTTGTTTGTAGTCATAAATTTAAGACATGTTATTATATTAAATTGTTACATACTATGTGTGCTGTTTTTGTTTGTTTATCCGAAGGATTCTAAAGCTAGTATTTTGTCAGCGATTCAGATTATGGATAAGCTACATTATACAATAAAATAAAAACTAAACAATTTAAGAAGCTATTGATGAAACAAAATATAATAACGTTGTCGCCTACTACATGCAAAAAATTATTTTAAATCGTTGTTCTTAAGAATTTGCAGTTAAAATGTAAAACGAAATAAAGCAGGTTTTAATTTTAATTGTTGCCTTATGTTAGTTCAGACCTATTATTTGGTTGAGTTCACTCAAAAATGAAAATTCTGTCATCACTTAATCACCTTTCACTTCACAAAATCTGGATTAGTTTCTTTCTGCTGTTAAACACAAAACATGTAACCAATAACATAGTTGTTTTTCCTACAATGCATGTTAATGGATACTGGCTTTCATCTGTGTTCAAAAGAAGAAAGAATTTATAAAGGCTCATAACCATTTGATGTGCGTAAATACAATGGAAAAATATATACAGTATGTTAATTAACAGTTTCTGTATTTTGTGTTTATTTACGGTTATTGCATTATAGGATCTTGATCTCTGCTCTGTCAACTTTTGGTGTTGAAAATTTAACTCTATATTTTATGCAAAACTGACTTTTATTGACGTTTTAGTAGTTTGAAATAATATAATGTTTTAAAAATATATAGAGAGAGAAATAAGCCTGTAAAATAGCAGGAAATGTACTGCCAGTTTATAAGGTGTTTGTTGCATAATATACAAAACCAACATAGAGAATATTGACTTGACACTATTAAAAATGTTAATAAATGTCCAACTTTTTAAGGATAAAAATTGTCGGAAGAAAGATCGAGGTCTTATACTGCGATTTTAAAAGCATAATAAATGGGAAAAAATAAAAAACATGAATCACAAAATATAGAAAACTACTAATTCACTGATATGTTTGTATTGAGTACATTTTCATCTTTAAGTGAACTATGCACATAATGATGATGCCTTTTTCACCAGGTCTCATATCTTATAATTGTGAATCTAGGACTATTTATCTCCTTGCAGCTCAATGTTCCAATAACTTGTGGTCTATAAAATGCATTTTTAACTTGAGTACTCAGTAATCTGAATGCCTCGAGACGAGCATGAAAGATGCTCAGGACAGTTTGTCTCTTCAGTTTAAAATTTGGCGCTGAACGTTTTCCAAAATGCATGCAAATGTGATCATACAATCGAGAAGCAGCATGACTGACAAAAATAAGTGTTCGGATTAGCAAAAGCAGGAGAAGAGAATGATCGTACATGCATAAGACACAGGTTATTACCGCTCACGAGGGCTTTGTGCTGCACACACAGATGATGTGATGCACACTGCCATGTGTTTAAAAAGAGCTTGTGGGCTGCCAATTCCTCATGCGCAGATATGTTGTCCTCTTGTGGAAGCAAACTAGAAAAGGAAAGAGTAAACATCAGGTTTGCACATGATGTTATTGATGACGTGGAAAATTCAGATGGAAGGCATGAAGTGATTCTTCTACTTAGGAATCGCTATCAGAATATTAAAAATTGTTTAAATCAGCCAAAATGAGAAACACTGAAAAGTTTTTGTTGAGTTCCAAAAGTTTTTGCTCATAAAGAGGAAAATTTTATGAAACTGTAAAATGGAGGAAAAGGAGGCTTTTTAATAAACATTTTCTCAATACAGCCATGCGTACAAATATTTTTTGAACGCGATGATTAGTTTGAGAGCTTTTAAAGAGCTAATAAAGAGATATTATATATATATATACATATATATATATATATATATATATATATATATATATATATATATATATATATATATATATATATATATATATATATATATATATATATTTATTCCATCAGAATAAAGTAAATAACCATAATGAGATGTGCAGCAGTGTTGAATGTTTGTGGCTGGTAATATGTGTACGTGATGTGGTTTTTGCGTTATAAAGTTTATTTAAGCTCTAAGGCCGTAATGTTGTTATTTAGGTTAATCAAATTGTCTCTGCGTGTCGTGTTTTTTAAAGGGCACCTATAGTGAAAACTCTATTTTCAAGCTGTTTGGACAGACATATGTGTAGATATAGTATATAGACCGTCATATTGGGGTGATATAAACACACCCAGTCCTTTTTTTTCAATTTAACAACATAAAATCGGTGGACCAATTGGAGCGGTTTTCAGAACGACCACAACTTGACGTAGGAGTGCGGTCCCCCTGCCCACCGAATTGATTGACAGCTGCACGTATTAACATGTCTGGATAGTCACGTGTATAATCATATCAACAAGAGAATGAAATGCGATCAAGAGTAAGTTTCACATGTTTAAAATGTTTTAAAACAGTGCATGTGTGTAATGAACTACAGCAAGTTACTTCAGCTTTACTTCATCAGCACAGCCGCGTGTCAGAACAATTATAAAAGAAGACGCTTAATTCCCGGTTTGTGGACGTTAAATCAGGTTTATCTTGTACATTAACATAACAGATATCCATACTGCAGTAGATAATAACCTGTATCCTGTCACATTTGCGTGCAAAAAGAGTGCAAAGCTAAACACGCTCTGTCTGTCTCTGTGTGTGTGTGTGCGCGTGAACTTTGTAACAACATTGTGTGTGACTCATCGATGCAACTGCACAGCAAATACTCATTGGTAAAGTACTTACTGTAGTATTTCTCACAAACGCTACCTGAAATCTGCTTTCTTTAAGTCTGTCTGTTGTCTGAATCTGCCAAGGGAGGAGATTAAAGCATGCAGAAAGGCACGTAGAAACGGTGGGCGGGGAGGACTAGCCTTAAAGGTGCAGTACAGCAAAACCGCCACCCAGTGCAAAAATGTATATAATAGAATCTTGTAAAAGGTATAATGAAAAATCTGATAGGTGTTTTGAGCTGAAACTTTACAGACACATTCTGGAGACGCAAAACACTTATATTAAATCTGAAAAAAGGGTAACCTATGTGCCCTTTAATATTCGTTTCACCTCGACTCTTAATTATTGATGATACAAGCGCGCACTTCATAGCCGATCTATATGCAGATAAAAACGCCTCTACCTCCGTGTTCATCTCTACAGTTGTTTTGGAGGAAATGATACACGTATTTGAGATGTTCCGCCATCATTATCGCCTTGAGGACCCAGCGGAGACATCAACCCGGAGTCGTGCCCAGTCTTGGTTAAGGTAGGTTGTCTTAAAAAACACTGTCCTTACGCTAAGAAATTATATTGTAACATCTCAATGCTAATATAGACACATAAATATGCTACATTTTATGCAGGAAGTTACTGTCAGGGCCCGAGTAATGTTAGTCATGAAGAAGCCGTCCTGGACATAAGCAGAGCAGAAGCTTGTTATATTATTTTTTATCAGAAGAGGATTCATTATCCATTTCAAGGTACATGATTATTAACTATTGAAAGTTAAAAGCTATTATTACTGTTTGTGTGTACTATATTAAAGGCCCTGAAATTTGCATTTTCCCTACATCTTATACTAACCTACAGGGATGAAACCACACCCTGATAATGTTAGATGCTAATAGAAATGTTTAATCAGTTATACATGTCATACAACAATTAAATATAAGCCTCTATCTATCTATCTATCTATCTATCTATCTATCTATCTATCTATCTATCTATCTATCTATCTATCTATAAGAATAGTAACATCTGTTAGCTTTGTATAATATATGCTAATAAACAATAATACAAAGCCCTTAAACATACATTGTCTTTTCCCAGTTTTCAATTCAGGTGAGATTTTAGTGATGCTGTGACCACTGAACTAATAAATGTTGTCTGCCAGCTCATGTTTATTGTGGTTTATTTTTGTTTTGTTTGTTTGTTCATTGTAGGTTGCACTGGACAGTGCAAGCTTTGGACCTCCTTAATAATCTTGTTGAGAAAGGTGAGAAAACAGCAGCTCTGTATTTTAACATGATGTAAAAATCATCATATATCATACATATCATATATTGTAAAGGTGTCTTTACTTCACCATATATTTTTAAAATCAAATTATACATTTGTAATTCTTCTGTAAATGCATTTATACATCTCTGAACAGCACCGGTAGCGTGTAAAGACACAAATGCCTCTTTCAAAAGTGTTTCTGTGCATTATTTGAGTGTGAATTTGGCTTTAGCCTCTGTATCAGGCATAAGGCCACAGGTATGTACAGATGTCTGATATAGAGTCTAAGCACAGTTCAGAAATTTCAGAACTTCACTCCTGGAACATTTGACCAAATAAATTGAGATATTACAGACATTAAACTGTTTATATTAATTACTGCATTATGACAATTTACTGACAGGTTCCAGTTATTTCAGTAGAAATCTGTGATCAAGAGTTTGACTCTTTTGCAAGTTTCTGGGCATGAGAATTAAGCACACTGATGAACATCAGTGCACAATTGACCATGTAAAATGGACCTTATTTGCCCACCAAATTTGCAAATGTGATGCACCTTAAGAACTCACATAAAACACTAATCCTGCAGCTAAAACTGCACATTTTCATAGTTTTTTTTTTGTCTGTTTAAGGTACCCCTGGAGATGACCACTTGCAGCCTTCCAGTTATCTTTTCTCCATTGCTAAACTGGGTAAGTACATGATTTTTGTTGTTATTTGGTCCTGGATACATGTGCAAATTTACAATTTAAAATTGTTGGTTGGAGCAAACATCATTTGGTATATGGAGGAGTAAGTAACTAAACCATTCTTGGTCCACAGTGAAATTCCGTAGCAATTTTTTCTTCTGTTGAAGTCCATGAGGACTATCAAGTTTTTGATTTGCTTTTTCCTTTAAGTTATCATTTGTTGTCAGCAGAAATAACAAAAAAAAAATCAATCAACAACTTGAGGGTGAGTAAATGATGAATACACCCAAAAATTGGTGAAGCACCCATACACTCATTCAGCAGCAGAGTCGAATCCATTTTATCCTGGAGCTGGGTCAGTTGGCATTGCTGTGTGGATTTTGCATGTCCCTCACAGTCCAAACACATGCAATATAGGTAAATTTAACAAACTAAATTGGCCGTAGTGTATGAGTGTATGTGTGTATGAATTTCAGTGTGGACCAAGAATGGTTTAGCTACCTATATTGTTCAATACACAATGTTTAGTGTTCATCGGAGGAAAGATTTAGAACAAGGGTATGGTGAATATATAACGACAGAATTTCCATTTTTGTGTAAAATATCTGTTTAATAAATCCAGTGTTGTTTGTATGGCATGGATTTAAGTGCTGTTTTATTATTTATTTTTAGATTACTCAGGTTGCACCTCTTTTTAGGTTTGGGGAGATTTGATATGAGGGGCTTGTTTTGAGTTTAATTATTGTGTTTTTTTCTGTTTGATATAAAGACATCCTTGGAGATCCCGCATTGGAGATGGTGCTTTAACAATACTGCCAGCTATCCTTTCTCCACTGCCATACAGATTGTGCAGCAAGATAGTTCAGCCCTCATGCCAGGAGGCAAAACAAGAATTTGTTGATTTGCGACCTCTAGGTGCATTATTTATGACAATAAATTTTGGACATTATTTAATTAATGTGTGTATACTTGTATTTTGTTCAGTACTTAGAAGAGGAGAAGCAACAGAGACAGAACCCTCTTGTCCTGCTGCTTGGGGATGAACTAAACTGCTCTCAGGTGTTTGTTATTGTGGGAGGAGTGGTACTAAATTAATGGATTTAAATAAAGTATTGAAAATTTATTAGAAGCTGTGTTTTTTTATTTACATATAAAGATGACTACTACTACTACAATAATAATAATAATTTATTATTGTATAGTGGTTAAGTCTCTTTTTTTGGCAAAATAACCCAACAAATTTGTTATTTTTGTAACCCAAATTGTTGGGTTAACTTTAACAACCCAGTGAATTGGGTTAAAATATTATTATTAACCCAACTGTTTTAAGTGAGTAGATATTCCACAGTGATGGGAATGTTGATAACTCGGTGTGTAGGCTATTTGATTTGGTTGCACACTGTCTTTGTTATTAGAGGGTAGGATTGTGCAGGCGTGCGACCGAGACACACATCTCCGTTCCCTCTTCGGGGGACGTGGGTTATGACATGGGAGAATGTTTGGAAAACGCCACAGCAGCTGAGCCTGTCACTCCCTTGATGTGAAGTTTGCCAAGGATAGCTTGAGCACACAAGCATTACCAAGGGTGCAACCTTCCAACGTCCCCTAGGCCCTTTAATTACCACAATGGGAATAATTTGGAATTTAGAATCAGTTTTTTTTTTTACCTAGCTAGTCTGTAGTCTTGGGATTTTTAAAAATGCGACAGTATGTTGGGAAAGCGTATCAGTCCCTGAAGAGGGAGGACACTGCGGAGGCCACCTGCTACTCAGGGGAGACTTGGTGACTATTTGAACATATGGTCTAACCCTATCCATGGGGAGCCATACCAGACTTTGCACTGGGCCAGGCACCTGGCTCCTACGCTGCTCGGAGCCTCGGAGGAACTCTATGGAGTTCACCAGATGGAGAACTCACTTAGAAAGGCAAAATAACACACGGAGCTCTGGGGTTAGGGAGCATGGCTTAGCTAGCGGTTCTGACACTGAGCTCAGTTTCTTCTTGATTGACCAGGGTTATACAGTAACTCGGTTATAAGATTATGATAATTCATAGCTTGCCTTGGTACTTATCCAAAGGGCCAATTTATGTTTTGATCCAGCACTTCCCTTCTGCTGACCACCGTAACAAATAAAGAGCTGCTTGGAAGATCTTATATTCTGCATGTGGTTCACGTAAAAGCCCAAACGGGACATAGCAGTGAAAAAGCAAGATCTGCCCTCTCCTTGGGCAGCGCTTGCAGGTTCAATACCTGGCATCTAAAGAGGGTGGTAGAACAGGCAGGTAGCCGGGGCAGGGTCTCAGGATAACGTCAGAGTAGGCTGGCCCTAGGCACGGTTCACTGACTTAAAATGCCTCCAGATCTAATTTGGTAAGTTCGGGGGTCTTCTCAGCGAGAAGCACACCACTCAGTGAATAGACTCCACTTCAGGGCGTAGGCATGCCTTGTAGAGGGTCCTCTAGCCTGATCGATGGTGTTAACCACCGACGCTGGAAGGCCATGCTGGACATGGGGCTGACCTTGGTGAAACACACCTGTGAACTTGGGAGGCCGTGTGGCAAACTGAATCGCATAACCAAGTCTGATTGTCTGCATGAGCCACCACAACAGGCTGGGCAGCGCCAAGCAGACAGGCGGAGCCCACGCTAATGGTGGGACAGCTCGGGGAGGGAGTGCTCACCCCAGAAAGTGGAGCATCCTGGGGAAGAGCTGAAAATAAGACATTGTCACTTACCTTCCTCCCTGCATCCCGTGATGAGGCTGCAGAAGTAAGAGATAGGAGTCCATCCTCTTGCACCCTCAGAGCCTGTGGCGATGAGGCCCAGCCCTGTGAACTGAAAGACGGAGCATTCGTTTATACGTATATAACATGTTTATACGGGTAACTATCCAATGTTCCAAAACTGGTGGCTGGATATTGGATAAGCAGATTTGGAGAAACGATCGACTATAGCTAACCTTCCTGTCGTGTTCAGGTCAAATCTGACCGATGTACAACCTAAATTACTTGTAAATATTGTGCTTTACATCTGATTGCCTCAAGACCTTATGATATCCTGCACACTATGCATTCGAACATATAAAAGTGATGATCATCTCTTTCATTGAATTTTGAGTGTTTTAGTCAATCTTGTTACACCGGTGGTGTTCCCAGTCAAAAGTGACCACCATAGGGAAAGAATGTGTATCCAGGCTATATTCTTTCATCAGACAGAAAACATCCCCACACACACTACCCCAACTCACTCAATTACTCACTCATTCTAGACTGAACAATGTCTTTTGCAAGTACGCATCTCTTTTGCGCGCTTTTGTGCAGATCCTCCAGCCGGATCTCATAAGGAGATTATTACGTTTTACGTTTTGTCAGTTTAGTGGCTAATTCGTATGTGTTCAGTTGTACAAAAGTGTAAGATTTTTAAAAAGAGGCGTGGCGCCCAACCCCACCCCTAAACCCAATCATCATTGGGGATAAGCAAATTGTACAAAACTGTATGAATGAGATCATACAAATTCATATGGATTAGCAACTAAACCAATAAGTTAAGAATTGCCATGAAAGTGTTGGATCCTCCAACGTGAATCAACTTCCCGATAAAACAAGTGTATCATATCATGTTATGTAAATCTACTCTATGTGTGTCTTTCTTTCTTTTCTTATTTTATTCTTTTTGTTTATTTATTTATTTTTATTTCTCTCTCTCTGGAAAGAAGCACAGAGAAGGAATCTTGTTCCCTTTCTTTCTTTCTGCCAATCTCCCTTCAGCCAATCTCTGAGTCTAGCAGGAGCACTTTTAGCTTAGCTTAGCAACAAATATTTTATTATATTAGACCGTTATTATCTCGCTCAAAAATGACTAAAGTATAACTAGTACTAGTTCTGTGTCCATGCTCACCGTATATACCCTCAGTCACTATTCCCTATATTAGTACACATGAAGGACTGAAAATTCGATCACTCAGAACACAGGAAAGGATAGCATTTTGTTTGTGCTTTGCTGGTTGATTCAGATGAATTAAAATGTCAAGTTCTTTGGTCAGACCCTGTGATACTTATTTTAGCAAGCTGTCTATTAGTAATGAAACAAAGTACTTTGATTTCTGTCATCTATTGTTCATTTTGTAATATATTTTTAGCACCTATTTTTATTTTCATTACAGTTATTTTATGTCTTATTCTATAAATTCATGTTAAACACTTTTTTGAGACATTGTTCACAGCTAAAGAATGCTGAATAAAAAATTGGTAGAGAAAAAAATTTTTTTGTGCTAATATATGAGCAGTTAAAACAGACTGGTCAATTTTGACCAGGAACACTAGAGTAAGGGGCAGGTTGTGAACACAACAGGAGGGTTAAAATTACCCAATGAAGGCCAGTTACAAAATCCATGACAATATGTGACCAAGGACGAGTGGGAAAGGGAAGGGGAAGGGGTCAGATCAAACCAGCAGGCGGATTATTACTAGGACTTGACGAAACACTGAATGTCATAACGCATGGACGGCCACCAGAAGCATTGACACGTGGTGGCATAACTTACATTAATGCCTGGGTGGGCGGAAAGTTTGGACGCATAATACCAACGAAGGACTGCTTGGCAAGCAGCATGCGGGACATAGAGTTTACCATCGGGAGAACCTTACGGAATACTGGCACCAGTGAAGGATCTTTTGACAACTACTTCGATACCCCAAGTGACCGCTCCTAGGACGCATTTTCTAGATAATATGGTTTCAGTGGGTGGGTTGCTGTCCGTCATGCTGAATTGGCAAGATAGCACGTCTGGTTTAGTATTCTTAGTTCCCGGAAAGAAAGAAATGGTGAAATAAAATAAAAAAACAATGAGTTTGACGGGCATTTAATCTTTTAGCCGTATGGAGTTCAAAGTTACGGTGACCAGTCCAGACCAGGAAGGGAAGGATCTTGCTGTCTACTGTCGATCGTTGGGATAAAAGGGCTTCCACTCCAGTATTGGAGGTGTTGACCTCCCTGATAAATTGTTTTGTAGGGTCAGGCGTTATCAGAATGTGTGCAGTGGTGAATTGACTCTTTAATCGGTCAAAAGCTGCCTGTGCTTTGTTGGGACCATATGATTTGCGATTTGGATGAAGTGAGCGCGGTAAGTAGTGTAGCAATTTGGCTGAAATTACGTACAAAATGAGGGTAAAAATTTGCAAAGCCAGAAAACTCAGAAGGGCTGTGCGGGACTTAGGAACGAGCCAATCTAACAGGATTATAATTACACAAGAGCAAAAAATTTAAACCCCCCCAATTTAGAGAAAAATTAATTTGGTATAAAATTCCACAAAGAGGCAGGATTTTTAAAATGCTGATTAATCCAATTTATTTTGAATGTTTAAATAAGATTAGCAAAACTGATGAAATTGTCCCTGTGTCCAGCCATTCTCCCTAGGCTTGCAGTTTGGGCTCTTGAGTGCCCCTTGCCCTCCAGCTCAAGGCTCTCTGGCCCAGCGAGCTGCTCCGGGGCCAGCCATTCTTCCAGGGCTTGCAGTTTGGGCTCTTGAGGGCCCCTTGCCCTCAAGCAGCAGGGTCTCTGACCCCAGCGGGTTGCCCCAGGGGCCAGCCACTCTCCCTGGGCTTGCAGTTTGGGCTCTTGAGGCTCCTGGGTCTCTGGTGCGCTTTCAGTCTTGATACTGGAGGCCCCCTTGCCTTCCGCCTACAGGGCCTCTGACCCCAGCAAGCTGTCCCTGGGGCCAGACACTCTACCTGGGCTTGCAGTCTGGGTGCTTCAGTGCCCCTTGCCCTCCACCTCAAGGCTCTCTGGCCCAGTTAGGTTGCAGTTAAATAGATACTGTACCTACCAAAGGAATTTTTATATTTTATAGTGTTTAATGCATAAATTTGATTTAGTAGATATATGGAGAGGGATGTATCTAGATAATACATTACATGTAGAGTAACAAAGATCATTAATAAATCTTTAATTTGTAAATTCAACAGTTCTCTTAAGTATGGAAAGATCAAAAAATAGGTTGGTGAAATTGTGACCAACTATTGTCACAACCTTTCTTTTTACCCCTACTAATTCCATTTTTTCACCCCAACAGAACAGGCTAAAGAGGATCTCCATGCCAATTTAAGTTATTGATAGTGTTATTTATGCCATGTTTTTGAGGCATTCTCAAGATGAGAAGGCATAAAAACATGTACTTATTCAACAGAATTTAATCAAATGTTTATTAAAATTGGATTTATGTGTCTCCAGATTTTTACATATTGGCTATAGAAAATTACTATTTAAAATGACTGCTTACAGACAGTTGATACATTTTAAATTTATAAAAAATGTATACATTTTTACATCTTTAAATAGCTTAAATGGCTTGTCACTATTTGACAGACAGGACATATGCGGCATAAAATCTAGTGTTTCCATACCTGGTAACTTATTTTAGTTGGTGAACAACTGATATAGGAACAGTTGTTTATTAATTTGCAACAAAAATATTCTCAGACTTGTAGGACACCTTCAAACTTTAATTTTGAATAGCACTGCACAATATGAAAGATTGCTCAAAACATCAGTTTGTTTTAATGTCAAGAATTCAAAAGTACTTAAAATAAATACAATCGTGACTACAAGGAACTTTAGCTTACAGAAAACACACAATAACTTTCTTGTCTTACATTTCAGTATCTCTTTTTTCATCATGTTGTCAGACAGAGTGGTACCTTTTTTTTTTTTACAAATGCTGCACTGAATCTGGTGGAAGAAAAATATCACAATTAAACTTAAATTTTAAAAGATATTAAGCACAATATGTTACATATAGAATGTAATACATTAATGTAGTAGCTCATTAATAAGTAACTAATATTCATTTAAAATTTTAAAATGTAAAAAAACAAACATGAAGTAAAATAATTAAACTTTTTTCTTTATTTACATATTACAAAATACTACAAACCATCTGATGTAATGTCATTCCTAGATTAACTACATAATAATTATTTACATAGTAATTATCTATTTGAGCATTCCAGCATTACGGATGTGACATTTGCAGTAAAATTTCAAAACAGAAATTTACAGAGAAAGTATATGTTTACATTATATTGAAACATTTGTTTATATTTTTCAAAACCACCACAGAGTTAAGGGATGAGAAATATATTTTTTTTTTATATTTTAAATGAGGAAAATAAACATTTGTTATGAATGTGACTCAAAAAGTCTGCGAGTTTACAGTATACAACATACTTTGTAGAAATTCTGTGAATTAAATCGCACAACCCAAAAGAAATAATGCTAATACCCAGGAGAAGAGTTACTCACTATAGAACAAACATGATTGATTTTATTTTATTTTACATTTTGGCATTTCTGAGGGAAAATCTTCATTACAAATGTGACATCTCTCCGTTATGGACGTGACATATGGCACTTGTGTGACTTTGAGAAATCAAATATAATTGTTTGAAAACATTGACAGAGGTATTTTACAGTACTTTTAAAGTACTGTAAAATACTTGCTTACACAAAAAAATGTAGAAACGTTTTGCTATTTTGGTAAAATTTTTAAAAATATATATTTTCAAGGCAAGGTTGACATTTGCATGGAATTGCTCATTTACTTTTAGTAATAAATACTTTAGATGTACGGTATGTCTTATAGCTAATCTAATCAGAAAATTCTCATTGAAAAGGAAACACCCACTTGATCGGATCCACAGCTCCAGCAGAAGACTTTTTTCCACACAGGGAGCAATGAGCTTTGGGGTCGAATACTGAAAATACATTGTAAATACATTACAATCAGTGTTTAATATTAGCAGTTTGATCAGACAGATAGACTGCTGTATAGACAAGCAGATGGAAAGACACACAAACGCATAGGTAGATGGAAGTATGGATGCACAGAAAGACAGGTAGATGAGCAAATGGATGAATGGACAGACAGACACACACACACACACACACGCACGCACACACACACACACACGCACACACACACACACACACACACACACACACACACACACACACACACACACACACACAGTGATAACCAATGTTATCGGAACACTTGTATTTTTAGAAGCTAAAAATTATTTTATTTCTGTTATTTCTGTCTATTTATGAAGTGTGTAAGTAGTAAATATAAGTTTACCATTTCAAACATCCATTTAATCATCCATTAATTGTAACAATCCATTGAGATTTTTGTCTGACAATCACCAAACAGCCTGGTTACAAACTTTCTTCAACATATTTTACATTTAGTCATGTAGTCACAAGTTCAGCAGATATAATGTAAAAATAAAACTACTTAAGAGAAAACTGTCAGGTCATTGATTTCTTTTAAAACTTGTGAATGTGTTTGTTTAGAAAAAAAGAAAATCACAGAGAACCAAAAGAAATGTAAGTACTTTAAATGGTCTTTCAAAAATACTATATGAACAAAAGTATTGGTACACTTCTTATAATAAATAGGTTTAACTACTCCAGAAATTTCAGTGAGTACAATCGTTTATGTTATACCATATAACGTTATTTGAAGGAATTATTTCATTCATTCATTTTCTTTTCGGCTTAGTCCCTTTATTAATCCAGGGTCGCCACAGTGGAATGAACTGTCAACTTATCCAGCACATGTTTTACGCAACGGATGCCCTTTCAGCCACAACCCATCACTGGGAAACATCCACACACAATCATTCACACACATACACTACAGACAATTTTATCCTACCCAATTTACCTATACCACATGTTTTTGGACTTGTGGGGGGAAACCGGAGCACCCAGGGGAAACCTACGCGAACACGGGGAGAACATGCAAACTCCACACAGAAACGCCAACTGACCTAGCTGAGGCTTCAACCAGCGACCTTCTTGTTGTGAGGTGAACGTGCTACCCACTGCGCCACCGTGTCGCTCCTGAGGGAATTGTGTTTTTCTAATTTTATAGCAATGTTTTGGACAGGATCCTTTTTATGCTAACATGACAATAACACTGTGTATAAAAGACAATGTTCAAAAAGAAAGGATTTATTCAGACAGTGTGGAAGAACTTGACTAGCCTGCTGAAAGCCAAGTCCTAATCACAGATAATAAGCCTGGTGTGAACTCAACAAACACCAATGACTTTTGCATACGACTATTGTCATTTTACACTGAGAGTTATTTTTCAACAAAGATGGACAGACAGTATTGAAATACATGAATCTAATTTCCATCTTTGTTGCCACAGTTTTTGAAGTTCTTGTTCTAAAGAAGTGTGTCCCAATACTTTTTGAAATAATTTTTATTACAATAAAAATTTTAAAACACAATTCCTTAGAATATTATTATATGCTTTAACATAAACATTTGTACCGATGAAAATTACTGATGTAGCCAAACTTGTCCATTAGAAGAGGTGTCCCAAATCTATTCTACACACAGTATAGTGTAAGCTTGTGAAACTTAATTTTATGGGGTAAAAAAAAGTTTTTTGAGTTTGAATAAATAATTTAAATTCAAGCCATTTTGATTTGAGGAGTAAACTTTAAAGCAAATATGCCTACTACAGTTCAGCCTAGTGTTTGATTGAGTGCCTGAATCCTGCGTGTTTTGCTTTTTTTAAATGAGGCAAACGCGCTGCCACAAGTAAACATGACGACGGCCATCTCACGTTATAGATCATGATCACTTACACGTCAATGTGATTTGGAAAATCAGGTAGTTGATGACATGATGAGCAAGTGTGTGAATATGTTGAATTAAAAAAAAATGAAATAAAAAGGATACATCTGTCATACACTGCTATTGTGGCTGCAGTGTGTCACGTAACAAACATGATGCGTCGCCACGGAAACATTAAGGATGAATGTTCTAAAATAATGGTTGCTTAAAAAAACTCACTCCTGGGGCCACAAAGAATCTTTTAAACTCACCAGCAAAGGGGTTAATAACAGAAGTAAAGCAGCGGTGGTGTAGTTACTTTGCGTTGCAAGACTAGACGCGTTTTTATTCACTCGGCCATTTTTGGATCATTCATTTTTCCATCTGTTGTCATGTAAAGCCAGTTCAAACATCTAAAAAATCTTAAATCAAGAATAGAAAAGAAAAATGGCATGAGAAAATTAAGCGATGCTTAAAAAACTTTTGTTTGAGATTATATATCATTAAGATTATTTTTCTTACCCCATTGGCAAATAATTTTGCTTGTTTTAAGCAAACAATCGAGGTGTTTTTTTTCCCACAGAAAACAAGACAATTTCTTACGCTATTTAATCTAGTATGTCTAGTATGTATCTTGATTTAAAGAATATTTAGATATTTTGATTGAAAACAGGACAAAACTACTTAGTTTTTTTATTTTATCACTATTATTATAACAGCTCAGGGATAAACTTTTTTGAATAAAGGGTTGGAAATGAATGCTTTTCTTTTTTTTTTATCCGATTCATCAAAAAAATCATTGAAAGATTAATCGATTATTAAAATAATGGTTAGTTGCAGCCCTAAAATTTAAAGCCTGTAGAAACCTGGGAAATAATTTTTTTATTTATATATATATGTATATATATATATATATATATATATATATATATATATATATATATATATATATATATATATATATATTATTTTTTTTTAATTATTTATTTATTTATTTATTTTTTTTATAATTTTTGCAGACAGAAAAACAAAGAACAGACAGACGAACCCATCATGAAACCATATTCTGAGCAAAATGTAAAATAAACCATGAAACAAGAGAAAATGATGACATACAAAACATATATGACCTACAAAAAGACACAGCAATGGATGTAGAGAGAAAAACTTACAAATCTTCAGAAATTACACAACACTATTAGTCTTTATGGTGTTTCAGAAAAAAAAAAAGACTGGATCCCACTTTTTATAAAATTTCGCAGATTTTCAGAGATGGTATATCTTATTCTTTCCAAATATAAAGTGGAGGTGAGTCCAAGAAGCCAGTCAGAAAATAGAGGCCTAACATTTTTCTTCCAAAAACAAAGGATAACTTTTTAGCTATGATCATGCCATACTGAACAGGTAACCATACATTTCGGTTGAGAGTCTCAAGAAAATCTGACCAGCCAAAAATTGCTATCATTGGGTCTGGGAGTAAAACACAATCATAAACCTTAGCAAAGAACTGAATTATTTTTAACAAAAAATTCTGAATTTGAACACAAGACCAAAAAACATGTGTTAAGATACCCTCAGCAGCTTTACACTTGTCACATGTGGGGGACATTTATTAAGCTTTGTTTTAGAATAGTGAAGTCTGTGTAATACTTTGTACTGAATAAGATGGAGTCTTGAATTTATAGAACAATAATAAACAAATAAAAGGCATTGATGCCAATCAGTCTCAGATATTGAAATCCCTAAGTCTTCTTCCCAAGTGACTTTCAAATGAAGAGAAGAAAAATCTATTTTGTTTTCAAAAGCATTAACAAATAAAGAGGTTAGGCCATTAGCATTTGAGCATTTTATTTAAAAAAAAAAAAAACTTTGCAAGAACACTGGATCTATTAAATAATATTTTAAATAATCAAACAATTTTGTACGTAATTTTTTTAAAGGATTTCTTGCTGCATAAACATATATTTTTTCAATATGGACATGCATATTGACCGTATTTATTTTTAAAAAATCAATAAATATATGTAGGATTATGTTCAGGCACTATTCCAAATAAAGCTAGCTGGTGTAGCCAATTCAATTCTAAATTAGAAATGCTTTTTAATTAAGAAATGCTTTATAATGTGTTGTTCTTGTTGTAAAGTATGTGGTATTTTAAAATAGAACAAAAATGAATATAGATATTCATTAGTATTTCTGCTTATCCAAGAGCCTTTTAATGTAATATTTTTATGATGAAAATTATGATTTAATGTAATATAATAATATGGTTTAATGAAAATCGAGCAAAATATAATTTTACTGTAAAACAATAGAAGCAATTGATAAAATAAATTCATGATTAGCTGTGCATGTTACAAGATTATTTGTTAAAAGAGCACATATAAATCTCACCTTGATCCAATTCTGAATCCCTTATGCTGTGTTCACACCAGACGCGAAACACATGGATAAATCATGCTATTCGCACGAAAATAGATGCGTGAACATTTAAAGTTTACTCGCTTCATTCACTGCTAATGCACTGATCATTGCTAATTCACTGAGCAATAGGTGAAGATTTGTGTCATGGGCAGGGCTTTTGTCTGCCTGTGTTTATGTGCTTTATGAAGGCTGAAAAACAGCGTCGATTCATTTGGAGCAGTGTATGAGTCTATTAAGTCCTTTTAGAGGTGCACCCAGCTCTATGAGCTCATAAAGTCCTCCAGAAACTTAACCTGGATGACGGAGGCTTTCAGCGGTGCTTCCGACTGAGCCGAGACCAGTTTGATCAACTGTTGTCAACAACAGGCGCTATGTCATATACATGCCCCTACAAGAGTAATCTCCTGATTGGTTTACGCAGTGCGAATATCCGCTGAAGTTGAGATTTTCGAACTTGAGCTATACGTGCAAAACGCATGTTTAGCGCGTCACTCGCGCAAAACGCTCAACTTGCGCCGATTCGTTCAAGCGAACCACGTCATTCACACGTATCATGCCGCAGGATGTCTATTTTCATCTTTTCATTGACTTAACATGTAAATCACTCGCACTTGATGCTTCTTCCGCATCTGGTGCGAACGACGCGTAAATCCTATGAACTACCCAAAATTAAACACTGCCACAACTATGTGTTTCTGTTTTTTAATAGAAAACAAAACAACAAATTGCAAACATTTTGCCCCGAAGTTATATGAGGCATAATTTTTGAAGTGAGATGATGAATGTAGATTTGAAATGTTAGCATGTTTAAATCAATAAATTGATTATTCATTCATTCATTTTCTTTTCGGCTTAGTCCCTTTATTAATCCGGGGTCGCCACAGTGGAATGAACCACTAAATTATCCAGCATATGGTTTACACAGCATATGCCCTTCCAGCAACAACCCATCACTGGGAAACATCCATACACACACCATATACATGGTCAATTTTTATCATACCCAATTCACCTGTACCACATGTCTTTGGACTTGTGGGGTAAACCGGAGCACCTGGAGGAAACCCACGTGAACATGGGGAGAACATGCAAACTCCACAATGAAATGCTGACTGACCCGGTCGGGGCTCAAACCAGTGACCATCTTGCTGTGAGGTGATTGTGCTACCCACTTTGCCACCGTGACACCCCATCATATCATCAAAATATAATTGTATCATGAATAAAACATAAATTACATTACATAAGTCTAAAAATATACACAATAAACACTTTAAAGCATCTTTACCTTTATGGCCTGCATGTACATACATTAGTGTCATTTTCTATTAAGCAGATAGAAGTTGATACAAATTTCCTGTCATCTCATGTGTTGCATAAATATTCTAATATAACAGAAACAATGAAATAGTATTAAACAAGTTTTCACAATTCCACAAAAGATTAATGTTTACTATTCCTAATGTGTCTCTCTTCCCATGATGGCTTTTTTATTGTTTCTTTCTGGATGTAAAAGGATGATGTAACACTTTGGGGCAAATATTGCCACCAATAGTCCAAAACTAGAAGCTAAAATAGCAAATATTTCCACAGCCACAGAGTATTTTCCTGGAGAGCTCACATATGCTGGGACAAATGCAATCCACACAGCACAGAAGATCAACATGCTAAATGTGATAAATTTTGCTTCATTAAAATTATCTGGAAGATTTCTTGCCAGGAAGGCTATTAGGAAGCTTACTGCTGCCAACAGTCCAATATATCCCAAAAGCATTGAAAATCCAGTCACTGAGCCAATAGTACATTCATATACTATTATAGAGCGGATGTACAGGTTGTTTTTATGGGGAGTTGGAGAGGCAGTTGATAGCCAGACTGCACATATCACAACCTGGATGGCTGTTAGGACCAGAATTGTGCATCTTTGTTGAGCTGCTCCAAACCATTTCATTGCTCCTTTGCCCTCAGGCCGAGAGGACCTAAACACAGCTATTACCACCATAGTCTTGACCAGAATGCTGGAGATGCACAGGACAAAGCTTATGCCAAACACAGCATGTCTTAACTGACACGTCCACAACTGTGGTCGACCAATGAAAAGAAGCACACACAGGAAACACAATTTGAGCGAGAAAAGCAGCAGGAAGCTGAGCTCTGAATTGTTGGCACGTACTATGGGAGTGTTATAGTGATGCGCAAAGATAATCATCACAAAAGCACAAAAACAGGTGCCAAGCAGTGAAGCAGAGGTCAAAGACATGCCCAGAGGATCCTTATAGGACAAAAACTCTACTTCTTTGGGAATACACTGATCCTTATATAGATTAGACCAGAAATCATCTGGACAAGCTGTGCACTTAGTAGCATCTGTAAGTATAAATATGATAAAAGTTAATAGAAAAAAGTTTTGAAATTTAATTCAAACTCTGTCAACAACAGTTTACTCACCTGTTGTGTTAGAAATTTCCCCATCTCTACATGGGAGGCAGTCAAAACAGCAGACGGGATGGCCCTTCCTTGTGGCTCGTCTGCTTCCTCGTGGGCAGCTTTCACTGCAAACAGACTGTGGTGGCTGACAAAGACATAATTTGATATGTCATTTGTTTGAGATCTTTTTGATTGTCATCTGATTTAACCCATTTAAGCCCACTGGCAACTATAGTTTTCAAAGTTCATAGGTGCCATTTTCCTTTTATCATTTTCTACATGTTATCCATGTTTAAATTATAATTGCAGGCAAACAACCAAATAAACGATTTAAATAGATAAAAAATAATTATAAAATAAAATAATTAAATCTTTCTGTCACACGGGGCTTTCAACTTCCAACCCCTAATTCCATCATGCAAAATGGAGGAAAACCTCTCAAATAAAGGCAATTTTCATATTACTAAAAAAGCTTTTCATATTTTTTGTTCACAAATATATACAAGCGGCAACTATAGTTACCAGTGGGAAATTACTTTATAAGTACATAAATCATGGGAATTAGGTAATAAAGTGTTCCCAATAAATCAACGTTATTGGTCTTGTTTATTGTTTTTCATAATACCCCATGTAAAAATAACCTAACCCTTTAACTGATATCTTTACCTTAAAGTAGACTTTTTGATCCACAGTTTGATACACTGCAAAATCTTTGGAGTAAAATTAACTTCTCAGAGCATTTGGTCCCATTACCACAAAGATGTTAAAATAAATCTAGAGTTAAAGTGCTGATTGAACATTAATGATGAACAAGCAGAAGCACTGAAGAAAAACAAAAAACTACAACTGACTTCACTCACAGCTTTAGGCCCTGCTGTCCATCTGAAAACTGATATTTTCAAAACAGAAGCTTTTTTCTACATGATTTGACTGTTCAAAAATGCAGTATCTGGTCACTGAATCCCAAATTACTAATCGCTTATTATTACTTATTACTAACCAGTTTGACTTTATTTCTGTCAGTTGTCTACAAAAATTCCTAGTAAAATTTACTGAAAATACTTGTTTTGTTAGATGTCACATTGTGGAGAGTGTTATTTACTTTACTTGGGCTCTTTGACTCTTGTTCTTTTTTGTTATTTTTTACTTTGACGGCTGTAATTTTGCAGAGTGGAACCAAATATTCTCTACTCTTACTTTTAGACAACTAGATTCGTTTTTTTATTTTTTTTTGTGTGTTTTCATATTCAATAAATTATATGATAGATAGCGATACAGATAGATTTTTTGGGTTCATGTCAAATGGTTTTCTACTTTTAAACACAATAAATTTGTTTATGACTATGAATCTCTGACACACATACATACACACACACTCACACTCACACACACACACACACACACACACACACACACACACACACACACACACACACACACTCATACTCATCTGCACTGGTCACTTTATGCAGACACTCCATACTACCTCCCAATATGACACTGTCACTTTATCACAATTATCATGTTTACAAGTTCTTTTTGCACTATACTGTTCTTTATCTGCACAACTCTGGTTTACTTTGCACTCATTTGCTATATGCCCTTAATGTCACTATTATTGTTTACAATTTTATTACCTATGTATATTTTTTAGACCACATTATGTGCAATGTATATACTGTAAAAATATATATTTTTTTATATTAATGTTAAGCACCTTGGGTCTGAGAGTAACGCAATTTCGATTCTCTATATGTCTTGTACATGTGGCTAAATTGACAATAAAGCTGACTTTGACTTGAATTGACCCGTTGAAAGCAGTTATTTGAGTTAGAATACCAAATGTTCTCCTCCAGTTAAAATTTTACATTGAAGGTGCATACTACATATTTGCCCACTGGCAACTATAGTTGCCACATATTCAAATATGGTTTTCTAATGAAAAAAGGCTACATGTGTGAAAACATTTAGAAAAATTTGGGCAAAAATTGCCAAATTTATTTATTCAATTATTGTGTTTTGTATTCTAGCTTTGACTTGTAGTTTGACTGCGAGAAAATATTGAAAATATAATGCAAAATTACTTTTTTTGTCTCAAAGTTCCAGTATATTGCATCTTCGTCCAGTGTAAGCATCAATCCTTTTTCTGGCTCTTCACTCACTACACCTATTGTGTGGATTCTTATTGATCTGTCTGAGCCTGGCTGCCAGTTCATCACATCATAGATGGCCAAGCATCTCCATTCTTATTAAATGACACATGTTCCCCAAAGCCTGTGGAAAAGTTCACGTTCTGTAGATAGTGAACAAGCTGTGCAGTTTGTAGACAGGACAAGAGTTATATTATTATAATCAGTATTTTTATGTTGTTTTATGTTTATTAAAATAAAGACATATTTTGATTTCCAAATGGATATAGAGAATTTTCTATCTATCTGTTGGTCTTACCTGCCAAGGGTTTAAATTAGTTATGTCAGCACAGCTGTTCCCATTAAATGGTCCTTTCCCCTCCTCACACTTCAATAAGTCATGAAGTGCATGTGCCAGGGCATAAACTGCCTTGTAGACATTATTTGCTGCTCTCAATTCTGAAACATCAGTGTAAGGTGTGTTTGTGGTGCTCAGATCTTCCTGTCCTGTACACATATTTTTTACTTGCGCCCCAGTTTCAAAACTACATCCAAACATATTCTCCCAGAAAATCTTAAGCATATTATTTTGTGGATCATTTTTTGGACGAAGCTGTAAAAGAAATTCACGGAGCCCCCCGATCTCTCCACGTCTGATGGCTATGCCCAGTGTGCCCCCAAGGAAGGGCAGGAAATGTGGAGTGTAAAAGACAGGTGAAGTGGCCCAAGATTCACTTGCAATCCACTGCCTACCTGTCATATTCTGCAACACAACTTCATTCATCAAAGGTATCACTAAAGTCGATGGAGAAAAAACAACCACCACTCTAGATGTTGAAGCTTGAATCACTCCCGTTATACGTTGAATATCTCTGGGGTTGCTATCATACCGCAGAGGTTCAGAAAAAGCAATACAAATTCCAAATAACTGCATTTCTTGATGGAAGGACTGAGCAGCATAGGTACCATAGTCATCATCACTGTAGAGGAGACCAACCCAGGTCCATCCAAAATGACTAATGAGTTGAACCATAGCCCGCACCTGGAAGGCATCACTGGGGATTGTTCTGAAGAAAGAGGGATACTTTTTTCTGTCACTTAAACAGGAACATGTGGCATAGTGACTAACCTGATTAGTGATCAAAAGGAGAAAGAACATAGAAGAAATAGTGTTATGATCCAAAGGTGCTTATATAAAATGATATGAATAAAACAACAAACAAATTAATCAATGAATTATTATTAACGAACGATTGATTTTCTTTTGCTTTTTTTCATCTCATCTTACTATAGGTACTCGAAACAGTCCCAAAACACTGGAAATTGCAATGGAAGGAGTTGAACTTGGATCCCCCACAACTCCAATTATCGGAGGAGGTCCAGTGCAGTTTAGGTTTAAGAAGGACTCTTCTATCCCACTAACGAGGGACATGGCAGCTCGCATGCCTAGAATCACACAGTTGTCATGAAGATGGTAACCAAGACTGATATTAGGCAGAAGATTGGGATTCATATTAATCTCATTTATTGCAAAAGCCATGGTTTGTGCATACTGGAAACTTTCCATATTAAATCTACAGAAGAAAAGTTGACATTTAGTTGACATTTTTATATATATAACCTAAGAACAGGCATTACACAGCTAATATGTCAAATTTCATTCACCAATTATGAAACTCTGCAAGAGTATATACAATAAAATATATACTGGTTTCTTTGTCAAGCTGAGGTACAACAATAACAATTATTATTATTATTATTATCATCATCATCATAACCCATTCTCTCATCTTTCATAAATATGGATCTAATTTCACTCACATTTCACAGCATGGTGGAGCTGGCTCTGTCCTAAAAGACAGCTCAGGGAACAAAGTGAAAAAATGAGCCTCAAACAGGCCTCCAAGTATAACATCTCCATCCTGGTACATTCCATTCAGCCTAAAACGTCCCTGAAGCTGACATGCACCTGACCTGAGGACTACAGCTGCAGAGATAAATTTTAAAATTAAGTAAATATTAATAAACAAAGTTATCAACATTTCTGTCTGAGATATCTGAGGTACTAACGCCCTCTGCTTGTACGAGATGTTATTTTATATGAGAGGCGGTGACAAGAAACAACCTAGATATTAGCATGTTTTGTTTACTTTTTGCCACAAAAATAACCTAAATCTACTTGAAAACTTACAATTACCAAAAGGTTCCCATAGATTTGCAAATTCAGAGACTTTCCTCTTTTAATAAAAGTTCTCCCAAGCTATCCTGAATTTCTGCTTGTAGAAATTATGGCAACACATTGAACAACTATATAAGTAGTACTGTAGTTATACACAGTGGCATAGCGCAAAATGCGGGGGGGGGGGGCCTGCACGGACTGCTGACGGGGGCCCCTGTCAGAAATTACGCTTTGTTTGGGGGGCTGAAGGTCATATACTAAATGCTTTTTTAAGTCTTGAGAACAAATTAATGTAATTGTTTTAAGCACACACACAAATGCATAGCACTAATCCACTAAATCAGGGGTCCAACCTACAACTACATACAACGAGGGCCATCTTAACTACCCCAGAGACATTTATAATTTTTTTTAAATGTGTCACTTATATGCAAATGTGTTTATTATAGGCCTATCTCTATGTAAAAATAAATGTTGGCTTTCAAAAAAAAAACAACAAAAAAAAAACAAAAAAAAAAAAAAAAAAAAAAAAAAATATATATATATATATATATATATATATATTAACTATGTTTAACATTTACATCTATAGGAAGGCTTTATGTGTTAAATACAAAATAAAAAATAATTAATATCTCTAAAATCATTGACTGCTGTATGCTATCTTAGATTGGTTCATATAACTATCAATTACTCAGTCATTGCTTACTGCCGTCAGATGACAGTGCGCTAAATAGAACTGCAAATGAAGGGCTGAAGGAGAGCCAATGAAAAGAACTTAGACTTGGATCCTATTTATTGATGATGTATTGTTGTATCATGTTCCACATGAATAGCAACTAAATGTTCAATTTTACACCGCATACACCTTTAAAAAGCCTGCTTTTGCTAAGTTTAAACTCCAGCTGCAGCTCATGAAAAAAAAAGGTTGCATAGCATGTCTGTGGTGGCCATCGGAAAAGCAGGGGAATTCCTGGTAGGCCGCTTTGCCACTGATATACTGGGCCACTTAAACAGAATGATAAAAGCCAGACTTTTGTTTTGTCTTTCTTCTAATGTATATTAGTTTTTCATTTAGTGATGACTGCTTTACAACTTTCAGTTTTAAAATCTATTTAGGCCTATTATATTGCATTTGTATGTTTTGTTGCAGAAACTTTATTTGTTTATTAAATTCACATGGATATAAAAACAATAGTTCAAAAAGTATATTTCTTAGTGCAGTGCTGCATGTTTGTTTGAATGCAAACCACCATTTTAATTTTTATTCATGCAAAGGTTGGACTCTTTGTAGTAGAAAACCTTTGTTGTTATTATATGGCAGCACACTGTGAGGACATGAAAGTATTTATCATTATCATTATTAGTTATTCATTAATATTAATATTATTATAATTGTTAAAATCATCATAATTTATTATTAGACATTCATTTAGGAAAATTACGCTAAAAACAACTAGTCATTGCAGCATTAGTTAGATTGTTGTTGCTAGGTTTTGTTAGTCCCGATTGGAGTTTACAAATATAATAAATCTGTTAATATACAAAATGTAGTCTCACTAATATTTGGTGGGTGCTCCTAAATTTTGGAAGGTGAGTGTGGCCCTCATAGAAAAATGTTTGGGACCCCTGCACTAAATCATTTGACAAATAGCCACGTATCAGTAAAATAAGTAAAGCAAAATCACAAACTAAAAAAAAAAAAGACTGATATATTACAAATTAAATTTTTTACTAACAACAGTCTTTTTGAGTTTTTTTTTTTACAGCAATTATTGGAAAATTATTGGAATTATTGGAAATTTCTAATAGATGCCGGTAATGTATTCCGTAAGTTAGATTCGTTGTAAGAAAAGGTCCTTTCTCCACTAGTTTTTAATTTACAATGTGGCTGATGCAGAATGAAGAGATCAAGTGGAAAGAGTAATCAGATAACAAATGTAATGCGGAGCTAACCTAATACGTATTCACATGCATCACGATTAATAACGAACCACGTCCAGTGTGTTGTGTTCAGATGTCCTTGCAAATGACAGTTGTAAACCCGTGAAACTGGTGCGTCACTTACAGACGAAATATCCGATGTTAAAAGATAAATCAGTTGATTTTTTTGACATAAAGAATCAGCATTTAGAGGACAAAAACAATAACGATTCAAACCACTCTGCCTGTAAAAGCGCTTACTGCTTCATATGAGGTGGCACATTTAGTTGCCAAGGCCAAAAATCCTCATACAATTGCTGAGAGCCTCATTTGTCAAGCTGCAAAGGCCATCTGTAAAACTATGTTTGAAGAGAAGTATGCAAGTGACATTGAACAAATTCCACTATCAGACAACACCATTAGCCGGCGTATAACTGATATGGCATGCAACTTCAAACGTCAGCTGATTGAAAGAATAAGGAACAGGATTTTTTTTTTCATTACAAATAGATGACTCGACAGACATATCAAACTCATCTAAACTCCTTGTATTTGTAGAAAATTGCTTAAGGACCTGCTATTTTGCTCATCAATGGAAAAGGCATGCACAGGAAAATATATTTTCGAAAAACTCAGCGGTTAACTGAATGAACTTGGTCTTTGTTTGGACAACTGTGTCGGTGTGTGCACTGATGGAGCGGGATCCATGTTGGGGAAAAATAAAGGACTCGCTGCTTTGGTTCGTGAAGTAGCTCCGCATGTTCGTTTCACCCACTGTATGATTCACAGAGAGGTCCTCGCAGCAAAAACACTTCCTGCGGAGCTGAACGCAGTGCTTCAAACAGCAATACAGATTGTGAATTTTCATAAAGCCTCGTCCCACTAAACCAAGACTGTTTGCCTTGTTGTGCAAAGAAATGGGGTCAGAATATGAGTCGCTGCTTTTGCACACGAAGGTTAGATGGCTTAATTTGTCTCTTCAAGGCAACTACACTTGTTTTTTATTTTGTTTTGTTTTTTACATCATTCTCATCGTTGGTCGTTTTTTTTTCCCAGACCTTTTTTTTTCCAGGCCTGAAGCTGAGAGGTTTATTCATGCCTTCGTCACATCATGTGTTACGTGTTGACATGTACACCTCATTGTTAGTGGGTCTACCAGCAAGTTCGGTTAGGAGGTTACAATACATACAAAACTCAGCTGCACGTGTTTGACTCACACATCTTCACACCATTATATTGATTTTAAAATTCTGGCTTCAGTCTAGAACAGGGTTTTTCAAACTTTCAGGACTTCAAAGTACGGTCACTTGAAAGGTCCAAAAGGGCATCCTGCTGATTTGATGACAGACTCATTGTGCGTTTGATGAAGGGGTTACGAACCCACTCGAACTGGTTTCAATTATGCTGCTCAGGAAAATACTTATTGAAATGTGCAGACAGGGCTTGCAGATGGAGAGTGATTTCTTTTTGATAGTATCCCAGTTAAGCACATTTTCTGTGAGAAATTCATCCAATGTAGGGAACATGTCTAGATTTCCCTCATCAACCTGCCCTCTCCATCGCTTCAGTTTCTTCACAAAGCCCACAATTTTATCAGACATTGTTAGTTTGAACACGGTTTGTACTGTGAATTAAAGTTATCAAAATCACTCCTAAGTTGTACAGCTGGGCAGATGGAGATCTTTGGCTATTGTTAAACTTAAAATCTACACTTATTCACATTAAACAGAGTGCTAAGGCAGAGTGAACTGAAGTAGTGAAAGTATTAGTGCTGATGTAAATTTGGCTGTCATCTACATAACAATAATGGCCCAGGCTATATTTCTGAATAATCTTCCCAGGAGGAAGTATATAAATACTAAATAAACTCGGATCAAGAACTGGCCCCTGTGGGACATCCTCACACAACGCCACAGTCTGATATCTATTCAGTCATGCAAAGGCAAATTACCATAACTTTAATTTTTGTCGAAAACGAGTTACTGATATCATGTGGATAAGTATCTTGAGTCAATATCATTGTTTTTTAAAGAAAATTATGTCTTGTCTTAACAGTAACTTCTAAAAGCCCAAGCGAAACCAAAAGCAGAACACCAAATACCAGGTACCTCTTTGACTTGGTTTTGGTATGCTCTAATTAAGTTACGGTTCTCTGCCTTTGCTCTGCTGCATGTCAATATAAAGTTACTGTGAGCAGCCTGGAGTTAACAATATTCTGCATTTGTTTTACTTTCATATATACGATCATAAATAGCCTAACAATCCTATCTTTAAAGCACTGCAAACAACAAGCATAACTATAAATTATGTAAAAATATATATATATATCTTAAATAATCTGTTAATTTTTTTTCCTCAGAATTTATATTTTTCACCCACGCAGTTGGGGGCTGAATATTTGTACTAAGTTGACTGGAATGCCATGACAGTGTTAGCATGTAGCATGATCACATAAAATCAGTACAGTTTGCAGTTAAAACCATTTTCTACCTTTTCTTGTAAAATCCACTGCAATTATTGTCGACAGAGGTGTTTAATCCGCAAGAAGTTGATTATTACATCCTGCTGGCGTTCACATCAGGCCAGTCATTCTTTAGGCTAGGCTGGGTTATTTTTGTGAATGAATCTGTGATTTTTAATGAAATGTGAGAGTTGATTCATTGACCTATTCATAAATACAAATGTTGCTTTGTCATTGAATAAATATCTTAATCACTTAACCACCACCATCTGGCCGTTTTTGTTAAAACATGGAAAAATACACGGATTCCTTTTTACTATAGTTGCTATTTTTCTATTTAATATTTTTATTTGAAACATTTTCATTTAAAAAGAATTCATAAGGGTAAAGAATTCACTGGAACATGTATTTAACTCCATAGTTTTTCCATATGTCAATAACGCATTCATTGCTGTGCATCACAGTTTATTTTGAAAGGTAAGCGTCCACAGAAAAACATCCCATCAAGAACCCCAGAGAGTACACATGCGTCGCAGAGACGTCTACCGGACATCTGCGTTTTCATCTGGGAGACGTCTTATTTAGGGCGTTTGCTCATATGGAATATGTAGTATAGACGTCCTTGTCCGACATTTAAACAACGTTTAATGCAGATTATTCATTCATTCATTTTCTTTTCGACTTATAGTCCCTTTATTAATCTGGGGTTGCACAGCGGAATGAACTGCCATCTTATCCAGCATATGTTTTACACGGATGCCCTTCCTACCCATCACTGGGAAATATATTATATTATATTATATTATATTATATTATATTATATTATATTATATTATATTATATTACATAATATTTTATTTTATTATAGTATTTTATATTATATTATTTTAAATTAGATTATAATTTATTATAATTTATATTTTTTAGAAGCAAACAAAACCAATTCAAAATGAGCAAGTCGCTTAAGAGTCCATTCTTCCTGGGGCCAAGCAGAGAAAGTATTTAAAATCTTTTGCTGCTTCTACCTCTGTTGGAGACGGAAGCACGGATTCCTCATAGCTGCAGCTGTTAAAAAATAATAAAAAAAGTTATTTTATCCTACCAAAATTAATACACACCATGTCAATTATTGCATTTGATTGAATAATAATAATAAGAAGAAGAAGAAGAAGAAGAAGGAAAAAAGATTGTTTGAAAATTCGTTTAGCTAAATAATTAACATAACAAATTTGGGGGAGAAATAGCATATATTTATGTTTGCAATGCAGTGCAGCACACAAATATTAAAATATGAAAAATTAAAGGATTAAAAAGTATTATTCTTTACATAAATATAAAAACCGCTTTTCGGCCTTCACCTCCGAGTGCTTTTGTAAGGATATTAATTGTTTCATGACCATTTACGTTTGTTTAGTGTTGGTATTAATTGTATTATTATTACTATTATTAGTAGTAGTAGAGTTATTTTATTGTTATATGCATATTTCTATATCTTTATGAAAATGTTTTGTTTATTTGTCCACCTGTCGGGATTTACAGACGAAGGCCATGGACCGCGTTTGTGCTTGAATATAAATCTCATTTTTGACCATATTGCATTGATTTTCCTAATTTATTCGTTTGCTGGAAATTTAGAAACTGCTTTGAAACAATTTTTTGAGCTTAATAAACAAATTTACAAACCACACAATATTATTGCGACAATGCTTGCGAATGTTCGCTGAAACGAGAAACAAATCACTGGACGATATAATGACAGAATTCTGTGTTTTAATTCTGAAATTACAGTTAACTGTGTTATTTGTCCAATGATAGTTTTGAGAAACCCCTGGGTGGTTGTAATGTAAAACGCAGTCGAGTAGCCACTACATTCCAATAAGCATTTTATATTTAAAAATATCCACAGTTCCCTTTCTTCAAGCGTTTTTCTGAACAAAGTTCACAAAGTAAACGCCCATCAGACGCTCGATTTTGTGTTGAAAATATTAGGTTTAGAAAGCATGTCCTTGTTCATTGTGGTAAAACAACATGATTAAAGGAATCAAAATAGAACTGCGCTGACATGATGAACGATTTTGTTTTTAACAGGAAAAACTATTTTTTAAAAATAAGCCAGTCTACTGTTTTGTTTGGTTATACAGTTAATAATGAGACATTACTCTTGACCATTTAACTTTTATTTAGGCAAACAGTTTGTGTTTTGCCCGCTTGGTTTGCCCTCTGAATAGAAGCGGTCTTCACTTCTCAATCCATTATTGCTATTCGTTCTTCTTGTTTAATTTGTAGATAACGATACAAATAATACCAAATGAAATTCTTTCTAAAAACTTTTTTTCAATAGAAATATTATGTTATAAAAATAATTACCTATAATTAACTGACAAATTGCAAAAACAAACAAAAAGAAATATAGCATTTTTATATTTGTTAATAGTTATTATTATTTTTAATAGTATTTTAAATTATAGTTTTTTATCATTAAATCAATCATATTTATTTTGTTAATGATCGGTTAACACCAGTTTTAACACTAGTTTAGCCTACTTTTGACTAGTTGCTGTTCATTTTCAGTGATGTTGAAATAAGGCTTAATTGTAAATATTTTTACACTTTGCTATGCAATAATGATTCACCACCCTCATGTAATCAATATCTATCTTCAAATGTTACTCTCAAATAAATAAAGACATTGTTTTAAAGGATTAATGTCAAGTAGAAACGAGAGGTGCAAAAGCTTAAGTCCGCCAATTTATTTTAAGATAGCCACAACGTCCTCGTAAAATAAATAAAGAAAAAAGAACACCAACAACAGTACTTGCATTAGTATGTACTTGGACAAGTGGTCAAATTCGAGGAACTGACTCTTTTGTGTTCGAGACTTCATACTGCGCATGTTTTCCCAAAGACCATCACAGTCAGCACGTGGAAGTCGCCAGCCCCCGTGGGAAAACTGAGGTAGGTAGTCTGATTCATTGTTATTGATATGTGTGGTTAGTAAAATATTTATTCCGTTTTGTTATAGTAAATTTCACAAGGTAATAACTTTATTTAGACAAATAAAGCTAGGTTTAAACACGTTGCGATGACTGACTGAGCAGTTCAAGTGGATTAATAGGGCCTTTTAAATTTCGAAGAATTTGTTCTTTAAATTTTTTGATTAATATCATACGACAAATTGGCTGTAAAAGAATGAATATTGTAGAAGTGCACATATACAGTAGGACTGAAAGATTAATTGAAACCCAAAACGTCAATGCATAACCGACATAATTCCCAACGTGGTGATTCCAACACCAATGCTTATGTTCCACATTGTTTCACATTTTTACTTCAGCAAAGCTCAAAGCGAACGCAGGCATTGTGATTAATATCAAGATCAGATCATTAGAAGCAATAGTTTGTTTTATTTTTGACTGAGTAATAAGTCAAGCATTACCCACTTTTCTTTAGCGTATATTAATAATCAAATCGACCAATGTTTTGTTTTTATGATTTTCAATTATCACATAAAATGTATAAAACAGTCTTTTTGCAAAGTGAGGCACGCACATTTTTTTTCACATTATGATTTACTTTTTCACATTGCATTATTATTTACTAATTTCCAAGATATACAAGTTGTTAAACTGAAAATTAAACTGAAATGTTAAGCCTAAATAAAATGAAATAAATAAATGCAATTTGGTTAAGTACAAAAGATAATACTTTGAAAATAACAATGATTCAATATTTGAAAAAGAGGTAAAGTGTCCAATAATCAAGGTTTTTGATTTAATGTTTAATCGCCCAGCCCTAATATACAAGAATCAACAGTTCTAAAACACTCTTGTGTATTAAGCATAATTTTACAATATTTTAACTGCATGTGCTAGCTCGTATAAGCTTATAGCATGGATAACAGTATATTATGTGTATACAATGTATTTATGCTATAATAAAGATGTACTGACAGTTCCGTCTTTAAAATGATTGCCTAAAATGTAAGACATTTGACGTACCTATCACAAGTGTCCCAATATTTGTGTTTTTAGTCCTCTTTTGTCTCCTCTTCCACACCAGTTGAACTGTTTGGCCAATGAACCAAACACTTTGGAGCAAATATGCCAAAACTCTAAATTTTTAGAGTTTTTCCTCCTCTGATGGATAACCTCTTCATCTTAAAAATAAAAGGTGATAGTAAACTTTACAGTCAAAGTGCAAGTATTATGTAGCCCAGTTTTATAGACAAGGATGAGCCTACGTCTTAATGTAAGATGTTAAAACTGCTTTTATAAAAATGCATGTGAAAAAATTTAAGAAAACAATACTGGAGTGCATCTTATAACAAAACGATGGCAATGAGACTTTGTATTGGATGTCAGTGCAAATTAAGTGTTGTCTGTGAAACCAGCCATAAGAGACATGATTTACATCACAACAGCTTTAAAACACTAAAATCCTAAATATTCATACTATCTTCTCCATACTTGGATTTTCAGCTAATTGCCTTTTCCTGTTGTTCAAGGTCTTCCATTGTTTCAATAGGAAAGATGTCATCCTCAATGTCCACCACCATTTGAACACTTGATCGAGGCAAGGGACAGGACCACTGAAGTTAGATGGTAAATCTTTATGTTCAGCTCATTAAGTGTCTCCAATATTGCCCTCTGCACAGCTCAACACAGTAGGTAAGTCTCTATTCAACTCTAAAATAATTATTTATTATTATTTTTAAATTAGCACTTAAATTTTACTTACGTGAGCATTGACTAGAGATGCAGCTCCATCCTCTGATACCAGAAGCATCTGCAAGCAGAATATTCTTTTAACACTTCAGTTTGCGTTTACCCTAACATTATGTAATAAGCTAATGAAGCTATCAAATGAGCTAATGAAACAATTAAAATTTGATAACAAAAGTGTCTATGAATAAAGCATTCAGCATTTGTATATATTATATTGATGCATTAAAATAAGCCAAAACAAACTTAGCAAATTATTTGTAAATACTTTGATTTGCAGCTGTAAGGGTTAATTTACAGTATATTCACATTTAAGTTAAAAAAAAAATTGAATCATATAAAAGTGGTCAGAAGACTGTCATAATTATTAGTCACAATTGACACATGATATTTAACTAGCTTTAGCAATCAATTTGATTTTAAATTCAAGATTAGTTTTAACTTGTTTTAAAAATACAAATGACTTACTCTTTGCTCTAGCCTGGTGGGTACTTGAGGTTCTCAGTTCAGAGGTTGTGACTTCTGAGGGATTTTTACAGAAAAAGTAACGTTACCATGTTATTAATTACACATTAATTTGCTATGTTTGCTCTAATGAAGGTTGTTGTACCTCGTTAGCTCAATGGGTGGTCCCCCCAAGCATCCATTGCTTATTTCCATGAGACATGCTCACTGGAAAAACAAAAAAACTGGTGCTGAGAAAGGTCAAGTTGGTAAGTTGAATTTAAAAAAATTTGTTTTATGATTTTCTCTGTGTAATTTTTTAATGGTTTTTTTTATGTTTGTTAATTGTAATGTTTTAATGAAGCATATATGAGTATACCCCTCACAAATATTTATTTTAATATTTTCTGTAAAATGCTAATGCAAATTCAAAATTGGAGGTAATTTAGCAAAATAAATAAACAATTTTTTAAGCAAATGTTCATTCGGATATAAATGTATTATCTTTCTATTCCTAAAGATGTCAGGTGACCAAACTCTTACTCTTACTTAATGGATATAACTGTTTAATAAAACTCTTTAACTCTATAAACCTTTGTTTATTGAACCAAAACATATTGTCTCTATTCACTGAAAAATAGATAACATATTCATATTCAAAAGGGGGTGTACTCATACATGCTGAGCAATTTATATATATATATATATATATATATATATATATATATATATATATATATATATATATATATATATATATATATATATATATATATATATATATACACATGTGTGTGTGAACATATCTGTATATACTTGTAATTCCAATAGTTGAAACAAAATATAAGCAGCCCAGCCATTTTTGCAATATTTAAAATCGGATATTGCACATATAGAATATATATATATATATATATATATATATATATATATATATATATATATATATATATATATATATATATATATATTTTTTTTTTTTTTTTTTTTTTTTTTTTTTTATTTATTTTTTTTTTGTAAAATCCAAATAGGAACTTGTATGGAATATATTTAATTTGCATATATCTAAATGCAACAGATTTCAATATGGGAATGTACCGCATTGATGATCTGCATGTGAGAAGCTCTGTCTTTAATGATCTTTCTTGACATTAAAATGGTACTTTTTCCTACTGTTATAACTAAATTGTGTTCTTTTGTTTTGTATTTAGCTTTAGTTTTACAGTCTGGTCTAATCAAACATTATTTTTTACAATACGGCTAAATGAAATGCTGAAGTATTTACCTAAAGTGAGACACACAACTTACGTGGTGTTCTGTCTCGTTTGAAAGGCCTCAGCATAGAAAACGTGTCCTCTGTTGGGTTGTACAGAAAATGTTGAATTAGTGTGAGTATGTGCACCAATTGTCCTTCTGATTTCTTATTTCTAATACCAATTAATCTATTATTATATATTTTATTTTTTACCTTGATTTTCAAGGTTGGGGTTTATCCTAAGTGTCTTGTAGCTCCACTTCCTGGCAGAACCTCACAGGTACTTCTGGAGATAGAACTGTTAGTAATAATTATTTTCTTTGCAATTATGAAATGTTACATGACATTTTCAATTTTAAATACCTGGTTCAATGAAGATTCAGTCTTTAAAGAGGCATACAATTTTGGGCAGAATAAGCACATCATGGAACATACAGTTTGTGCATAATTATTATGCAAGTCAATATCTGGTCATATATTTATTCTATTGATAGTGAAAAGGGAGTCATGGTTTTTGCTGGTACTAACAATAAATAAGATGAAAATTTAGGGATATGAGAGATGGACTTAAATGAAGTCTGATAACTGATATTTTAATAGTTACAAGAGGAAGTGGTGCTCGTCCTTCTAGACTGGTTCTCAACCTGTACCTACAATGGTCTCAGTCTATTTCAGCTTGTGGTTATTTTTAAGTGGGTACACTTAGACACATTGTATCCAGTTGTGTCATTCATTGTGTCGTTCTTTGACACAGAAGCTGACACATTGTACTTGCTGGTGACTAAAGGCTCCTGATGCTTTCAAACCAAACTGTTCTAAATTAACTTAAAATAAGCACTTCTTTAAACAGATACAAAAGGGATGATGCATGTCCTTCTCTCAACCTATGCCTATAAAAGTGTCAGTGTATTTTGCAACACTCCTGCTTGTGATTATTTTTAAGTGGGTACAATTGATACATTGAGTCAAATTGTGTCATTTTGACACAGAAGCTGACACATTGTATTTGTGTTGGCACTGGCGAGCTGGGTTTTGTAATGATTCAAACCTAACTATTCCAGAATAATATTTTCTTCTCAGCCAGTTTTTCGTGATTTCATAGCCATATAATATATTTTTTGTTTTTAATTATGGGTTAAATCATGTTTCTTTTTTGGACCATAAAAATTTTTTTTTATATTACAATGTTTTATATAAATATATACTTTAAAAATAAATGAAAAATATTTTTTACTCAATGTACACACAGCACCTCATATTGACAGCAAAACACAGAATTTTTGACATTTTTGCAGATTTATTAAAAATGGAAAACTGAAATATCACATGGTCTCAAGTATCCAGACCCTTTGTTCAGTATTTAGTAGAAGCACCCTTTTGATGTGATACAGTTATGAGTCTTTTTGGGAAAGATGCAACAAGTTTTTCACACCTGGATTTTGGGACCCTCTGCCATTCCTCCTTGCAGATTTTCTCCAGTTCTGTCAGTTTGGATGGTAAACAATAGTGGACAGCCATTTTAGGTCTTTCCAGAGATGCTCAATTGGAATTAAGTCAGGGCTCTAAAAAACTATGGGCTGGAGGTTGTGTATGTCCTTAGATATCTGACATCACCCACAATCATGACACCACAGGATTATATCAGAACTCATACCTGGCCAACAACACCACTGTCATAACAGTTCTGTTGTACGATCGATCTCTTTATGCTCGTGTTCCTGATGCTCCATAGTGCATAGCCTCGTTACATAATGCTTGGGGAAGTAAAATCTGCAAGACCTCCTCACCTCCATGTGGATGAAAAACACAACGGTAAAGCACCATATCATACTTCACCAATCTGTCCCACTGGCGGAGTAAAACTAAAGCAGACCTAGACTGCTTCTGACATTCCTCACTACTACAACCCTAAATCAGAAAAAGTTGGGACAGTATGAAACATGCAATTTTAAAAACAATGTTCCTCAAAGAAAGATAGGAAGATATTTGGATATTTCACCTTAAACAGTGCATAACAATAATAAAAGATTCATGAAATCTAAAGGAATTTCAGTGCATAAAGTACAAGGGTGCAATCCTAAGCCGAGGTGCTGTGATCTCTGATCCCACAGGGGGTACAGCATCAAGAATCCTCATTCATATATAAGCGATATCATCACATGGGCTCAGGACTAGTTTGGCAAACCTTTGTCAAGTACCACAATACGTCGTCACGTCCACAAATGCCAGTGAAAACTGTGCCAAAAGGAAGCCCTATGTTAACAGTGTCCAGAAGCACTGTCAACTTCTCTGGCCTTGGATGCATCTGGGATGGACCATCACACAGTGGAAACGTGTATTGAAGTCAGATGAATCAGGTATTTCAAGTATTTTTTGGGAGAAATGGATGCCATGGGCTCCGGACCAAAGAAAAAAAGGATCATCCAGACTGTTACCACCAACAAGTCTGAATGCCAGGGTGTGTCAGTGCCCTTGACAAAGGTAACTTGCACTTTTGTGATGGTACCAGTACAGAGATTTTGGAGCACCATATGCTGCCTTCATTTCCAGGGAAAGTTTTGCAGTTTGTTGCATATTTTAAGAAAACAATGCAAAAGCACATTCTTTACACATTACAAAATCCTAGCTGCAGAGGAAGAGGATACAGGTACTTGACTGGCCTGACTTGAGTCCTGAACTGTCTCCAGTGGTGTAGTCCTATACAAAAAGGTGGTGTACTATTACACCGACCCAAATTTTAAATGAAAGTAGGCAAAGAAACAACGAAGGTCAATGTTTCTTTAATTCATTAGCTATATATATATACTATGTCAATGGTTACAAGTTTCCAGCTTTCTTCAAAATATCTTCTTTTGTGTTTAACAGAAGGGAAAAAAAGACAAACCGGTTTGGAACAAGTAAAGGTTGAGTAAATGATGAAAAATTTTATTTTTTTGGGAGAACTATCAATTTAAAAAGATGTAAACAAATTTGTCCGTTTTAAAGGGAGATGCTAATAGTCTAATCCTATTTAATGATTTATGTTTAGTGAAGGATAAGCATTTTATTAAGCTTTGTTAGTAAGTACGTAGTAAATATAGACATGAAGGCTTTTGCTTCAAAGGGTTAACTGCTATATTAGGTGCACAAAGTATAGAGAAATGTTACCAGATGCTAGCGCATCCTGTTATTGGGTGGGGGTGATGGAGAATGACAAGATGTATAAGCTGTGTGTACATGCTCTGAAACATCTGCCTTAAAATGTGAACTGTTAAGAGAAGATACACAGATACCAGGAAGAGGAATATCTGGTTGCTGATTGGTCAAACTGTCAAGACAACACCATATATGTCAAATAGGGTTGGGGTTAGATAGTGTGTGAGAGACAGTATAAAAAGCATGAAGGACAGTATCATGGGCAGAGGCTGATACAGTAGTACATCTCTCCTGTGCAGAAATTGTACTCTCTAACTTCTTGCATTCAAAATAAAACTTATTAATTTTCAATTCAGGTCTCCATCAATTTTTGAACATACAAATGGACCATTTGAGTCCAACAATTGGTGACCCGACGACGTGATTGACTGGAGACTGATGCCAAATCCAGAGGCGCCTCTCTAAAGAAAGGTAAGCAGAAACCTTTTTCTAAAATTCTGCTATTGAATATTCTAAATAAGTGGCTTTTGGCATCGGTAAATACGTTGTTCATTTCTTTGATACATTTGATGCATGCAGGAGGTTACAGACTACATATAAAAAAAGTAAAACTTAAAAAAAGAGAAGAATGAATTGTGATAAGTTGTGATAGAGAAAGTTAGGGTAAATCATTAGGATTTACAGAGAAGTCCTGTTCCCTAAATAGGCAAATAAATTGGAAATTGTTTGTCTTGACGAAGTCACTCATATTTCCAATTATCAGGGTAAATACATCGGTATTTAAAATACATTGGTATTTAAAGTCCTTTCCCTGAGAAGGCAAAACCCCTGAAGATCCCTCTTATTCTGACGAGAATTTGAAATTTTCAGGTAAATTATCAGGGTAAATACATCAGTATTTAACAGGGTAAAAGTACATTGGTACTTAAAAGTACATCGGTACTTAAGAATACATCGGTATTTAGAAGTCATTTTTTCCCGAGAGAGGCAGACCCTTGAAGACCCCTCTTATCCTGATAAGGATCTGACATCTTCAAGTAAATTTCTCAAGGATAGCAGGTTTAGTGAATTGAGAAATAGTGAGAGTGTAGGGATACGGATAAAAAATAAATTAAAAAGGGATTAAAAAATAAATAAATAAATAAATAAATTTAAAAAATGGAACGAGAATTTGATAGAGAATGTGAAGAATATGATTGTCCTCCTTTAAGACAACAATGGGATAAAATGATAGATATCCTATTGGCACAAACTGATCAAAAAGATAGGAAAAAACGGATAAAAGAACTGGGAGAATGTACGCGCGAAATTATTGAACATTATAGCACTGATTGTATGGACAAAAGGGATCTCTGTTTCAGAAAGTGGGAATAAAAGAGAAAAGAGTACAGGAAGCTGTTTTAAGACACAGAAAAGAGGAAGTAGGGCTGTTGCACAAGCAAGCTCATGCAAAGAAAGAAAAACAGTTCAATGCAATTTAAGATGGTCTAGAGTCACACTTGCAGCAACTGTGTTGAAACCAAAGAAAAGGTAAGTGAACAGTAAGGATGCTGAAACCAAACTAAGTAAGAAATAGGAAGCTGAGGCAAAGACTGATCAGATAGCGACACCCACTGCCCCCACTATACAGAGACTATACCAAGATCACTCACCCCCGTAAAACCCAACTATAAGCCAGCAACCGAAGCAGTTAGTGGTCAATAGAGCACATGAAATTTAAACATTGGGATGGTGAAAATGGAGCAGCATACATAAATAGATACTGTCAAGAGTGGGAAAAAGCATGCGATGAAAACCAAATGTCTAACGCTGTTACTAATAGAATTTTCAGGGCAGCAGTGTTACAATGAGCTCCTGCTGGTGTTACCCAGGCCATGGAACAGTCTCCTGAGGTACCAGGCAGTGATGATACTAAATGGAAAAAGGTATGAAGTACATTTTCTAGACAAGGCAGTAGAAAGAGCAGACAAAGAAGGAAGTGAGTTGTTAAAGCTAAAAAAAAAAGAATTGTGAAACTGTAGCTTGAGAAAAGAAAGTTAGCTGAAAACAGACGCCTCAGCAACAGATTGGCAGTTGCTAGAGAGGGCCTGATGGCCTCCCCACTTCCTGAAACAGACAACCCAATAACATTGTTTACAGATGGTAGCCACCACAGGGCAGATGATGGAACTCTGAAAGCAGGCTTTGCTGTGGTTAAATTACAGAATGATCAATTGGTCACCATACAATCTGGAACCCCTAATTAGCAAACAATCTGCACAAAAAGCAGAACTATTGGCCCTAATCAATGCATTTGGACACTCAAAAGGACAGGCTGTCAACATCTACTCTGATTCTGCATATGCAGTGTCCACAGCCCACGTGGAGCTGCCTGTGTTGATCAGATGTGGATTCACAACTTCTTCTGGCCGGCCTATCACTCATGAGAAAGAAGCAAGAGAGCTCTCTGAAGCCATAATGTTGCCAAACAAGTGGCTATCATTAAGTGCACTGGTCATTCCCAAGGACCTGACCTAATATCAAAAGGGAATGAAGCAGCAGACATGGCGGCAAAACGTGCCTCAGGCTACCTACAGGGTCAGTTTGTGGTCTCATCTGAGCCAGACGTGACATCCCTCCTACCAGAATTCTCAAGAGAATTCTTATCTGAGCAGCAAGACATGGCTGCTCCTGAAGAAAAGTCTGTGTGGAAAAACAAAGGGGCAATCAGACATGATGATTGCCTTTGGACAGCACCTGATGGTAGAGCTTTGCTCCCAGCGTCACTAGTCCCAAGCGTGTTAAAAGAAGCCCACACACATGCACACTGTGGTGATAAGTAAATGTCGCGAGCATTGCAATCATGGTGGCATCCTTTTATGCCACACCTAATTTCTGGGTACATAACGACATGTGACATCTGTCAGATGCACAATGTCAAACATACTATGAAACCATCTCAGGGATCGTTAACATTGGAAAATGGCCCTGGGGATGAAGTTATAATTGATTTCACTGACATGATTGAAAGGGTAAATGGTAAACTATACTTATGCATATACTGGATGGCCAGAGGCCTTCCCGGTGGGCATGGAAGACAGCACTGCTGTCATTAAATGTCTGATAAACCATTACATCCCACGTCATGGTTTTCCGAGCTGGGTCAGATCTGACAACGGCTCACACTTTAAAAATGAACAGCTGATGTGGAAAAGGCATTGGCTTTAGTACATCATTTCGGGGCAGTCTATCACCCACAGTCACAAGGTAAGGTTGAGCGGTTGAATCTAACATTGAAAAACAAATTGGCTAAAAGCTGTGCACAGACTAAATTGACATGGTTGGCTGCTCTTCCACTGGCTCTGATGTCAGTAAGGAGCTCTGTGAGTAGGGCAACAGAATACATGCCCTTTGAACTGTTGACTGGTCGCCAATTTCCTGGCCCACTGACCCCACTACAATTGGAACCAGTACAACCGTTATCACACAAAATTTACTATGACAAATTGACTGCTCTAATTGAATCTTTTGACAAAATGTTACCAACTGATTTTAGGGGACATGAATATCCAGCACCCCTACCTGACCGAACTTGGGACTGGGTGAGATTGAGAATCTACAGGTGTAAATGGAAAGAGCCTCGCTGGTCTGCTCAAATTAAGTGCTGTCCAGCGGACCCACCATCCAGATCATTGGACGACACCAGAGTGGACCTTGCTTCGCAGGTCCAAGAGAGGGAGGATACCACAGGAGGTGCAGAAGGGAGTGAGGGTACCACAAAAGGAGGTGACACACAAACACATGCACACGGGAAAAATTTTCATCCATCACAAAGTAACCTACAAACTTTGCAGGTGGTCCACAAAACTGGGGATTTATTCACAGCCCCTAAAGGAGAAGCTGTAGCCAATTGTGTCAGTGCAGACTGTCCATTTGGAGTGGGCATAGCGAAAAAGTCAGAGAAAGATATGGGGTTGACAAGGTACAGGCCCAGAGAAAAACGAAAGGTGACTGTGCTGTAACTCACGAGGCAGACAGAATAGTTTTCCACATGATCACAAAAACGTTTGCCAGAGACCTACCCAAATATGAGGACTTTGAGAGCAGTTTAGCATGCATGAGAACGTGGTGTAGCAGATTACACATCACCAGATTGTCAATACCCCAGCTGGGGTGTGGTTTGGATAAGTTGGAATTCTATAGAGTTCTCCACATTATTAAAAAGAGATTTAAAGGCCAGAATATAACCATTTCAGTCTATACGTTAGAATAAGTTTACTGTGCTTGCTATTTTTTATTATAGCTTTGATATTGATTATATATTACTTGCTGTGAACACAAGAACGCTGTGAAAAATAAGATAAAGGGAGGATCAGAATTGAATAATAAGGAAAACCAGAATCAATAAAACATGAGGGTCAAGTTGTGGGAAAACTGGAAACTACTGGGGATAGTGGGGATATTAACACTGATAATAGTGTGGACAATTCTAGGAGTAGGAAAATGTCAGAACAGGAATGAAACTTCAACTGTAAAATCAACAAGAGTAAAAGATCCCTAGGGGAAGAAAACAGGTGTTCCAAGTATTATGGAGGGCTGTCCATAGAATATGTAAAGGAAGAGACGACATCTTACACATTTGATCTATGTCAGGTAATTGACTGTGGGGGACACAATAGTTCATGGCAAGGATATGAGGTATTTGTTTGATTAGATCAGACTATGAATGCATAATGTAACACGAGGGGTACTGCGGATATTAAGTGTTGTAGAGGGTGGGATCAAGTAGTGGGGTACACAGGGAAATGGACGCCAAACCCAATATGGTTAGGGAATTTTTAAAACGAGTGGAGAAACCTGAAAATACAAAGGGATTATAGTCCTACCCAGAACCCTATTACTATGTCCATAGGGGAGTGGACAGGATACCCCCTAGATGAGACCCATTATGCTGGGAAAAACAATCTGCCTAAGTTTCTCCATATACTATTAGGAGTCAAGATATCAGTAACTGACCCCCTGGGAATCATAGAAGTTGAGTTTTTAGATAAGGTCAATGTAATAAATAGAAACAAGACAATGACTATAGGACCCCCAATCAGAGATCATAGTAGAGAAATTAAAGGTCGAAGGGTTGTGATAGAAATGGATTATACCAAATTAACCCCAGAAGATAAACTAGAGAAAGCCACGAGACGAAGGAGAAGCTTTGATCTAACTACTAATTGTCGAACCTATATAGACTAAATAGGAGTCCGAAGAGGAGTCCCTGATGAATACAAAACTAGTAGACCAAATTGCTGCCGGGTTCTAGAATATCCCAATAATTTCAGCCCTATTCCCTGTCACCCCAAGTAAAAATGTGTATAGAATAAATTATGTGCACTATAATTTGATGAGATTGGCAAATCTGACACAAGATGCTGTAGAAGGATTATCAGAACAATTGGCTCCAACCTCATTAATGGCAATACAAAACAGAATAGCATTAGATATGCTACCAGCGGAGAAGAATACTTGCGCTTTTTTTTTTTTTGAAGATTTTTGCTGCTCGTTCATTCCCAATAATACCACCCCAGACGGATCAGTAACGAAGGCTTTAGAAGGATTAAAAACCCTTTCTAAAACAATGGCAGAACACTCTGGTGTAAATAACCCATTTGATGATTGGCTGACCTGTGTGTTTGGAAAATATAAAACCATGTTTACATCAATTTTGATCTCTATAGCTACCTTAGTGGCCATAATAGTGACCTGTGGATGCTGTTGCATCCCGTGTATCAGGACATTGTGTAACAGGGTGATAATTGCAGCAATTGAAAAGAAAGATGGAGCTCCACCCCCTTACACAATGCCTCTGCTGGTATCTTCTGGAAATAATGAGGAGGAGGAAGAGGAGGAGGTATATGACTTATAAATGTTGTTTTTTCCCAATAAATGTGCTTCTTTGCAGATGCTGATTCATCACAAGTTATGTGTTTTTTAGATATTGATGTTTAAGAAATTTGCTGTTTGAAAATGTGTTAAGATTTAAATTTTGATTACTGAAATGTTTGTAGTCTAGATAATTTCAGTGTGATTGACTCAGCTGACATGTTATGGTTGCCCAAACGTCAATTAGGGGATTGACTGGGTGCCTTTCCCCACAGGGGTTTTTGGCCAAGTCCAGCCTGAGCACACTGGTTTGTAGGGAATGTTATTTTTTTATTATTATTACATTTTAAGTACTTTTCTTTCTAGTAGTCTGATATGATGTGTCAGGTGAACATGTGGTGGCTGCCCATAAGCCAACTAGGGAGCCGCTTGGGTGTCTTTCCCCACAGAGGTTTTCGACCCAAGCTAGTCTGGACATATTGGACCTAGAATTCTAAGATTTTTTAAGTGTTTATTAAAGTGGTGTGGCCTCTTTTCAGAGGCCAAGAGAGGGATTGAAGGATAAGTATTTTATTAAGCTTTATTAGTTAGTACGTAGTGAATATAGACATGAAGGCTTTTGCTTTAAAGAGTTAACTGCTACATACTGAGACAACACCATATAAGTCAAATAGGGTTGGGGTTAGATAGTGTGTGAGAGACAGTGTAAAAAGCATGAAGGACAGTATCATGGGCAGAGGCTGATACAGTAGTACATCTCTCCTGTGCAGAAAATGTACTCTCTAACTTCTTGCATTCAAAATAAAACTTGTTAATTTTCAATTTAGCCCTCCAATAGAAATATTGGAGGGCTAAAGCAACGGCCATGCTATTTTTTAAATTTACCTGAGCATTTCAGCGAGGCATCACCATTCAGTTGACTTGTGGTCTTCGAAAAACTCACGAAATTTTCTTACTGCTGCTGCGGTCGTCAGGGGGCAGGGGGCGCAAGTGAAAGGGCACCTAGGTTAGCCCTTTTTTACAGATTTAATATAAGTGGTTTGCGTCTCCAGAATGTTTCTGTAAAGTTTCAGCTCAAAACACCCATCAGATTTTTTTATTATACCTTTTATTAAATTCCTATTTCTACATTTTTTCACTGGGTGGCGGTTTTGGTGTACTGCTCCTTTAAGGCTAGTCCTCCCCACCCACCGTTTCTACATGCCTTTCTTTGTGCCTTAATCTCCTCCCTCGGCTGCGCCAGACAACAAATAGACTTAAAGGGAGCAGATGTCACGTAGCGTTTGTGAGAAATACTACAGTAAGAACTTAACCAATGAGTATTTATTGTGCACTTGCATCGCAGAGTCACACAAAGTTCACGCACGCACACGCGCACACAGATACACGTGCGCACACACATACCGCAGTAGACACACACACACAGACAGACAGACAGAGGGCCCGTTTAGCTTTGCACTCTTTTTGCATGCAAATATGACATGATACAGATTAATATCCACTGCTGTATGGATATCTGTTATATTAATGTACAAAATAAACCTGATTTAACGTCCACAAACCGGGATTGAAGCGTCTTCCTTTATAATTGTTCTGAGATGCGGCTGTGCTGATGAAGTAAAGCTAAGCTAAATCGCTGTAATTCATTACACACATGCACTGTTTTAAAACATTTTAAACATGTGAAACTTACTCTTGATCACATTTGATGATGATTGATGATCCTAGCAAACTGAACACACCTTTTATTCCCAGTTGCTTTGCGCACGTCTGGTCTTGTTTATATGATTATACACGTGACCACCGGGACATGTTAATACGCGCAGCTTTCAATCAATCTGGTGGGCGGGGGGACCGCACTCCTACGTAAAGTTGCGGTCGATCTGAAAAGCGCTTCAATTGGTCCACCGTTTTTATGTTGCTAAATTGAAAAAAAAGGACTGGGTGTGTTTATATCACCCCAATATGACTGTCTATACACCATACATGCACATATTTCTGTCCAAACAGCTTGAAAAGTTTTCACCATAGGTGCCCTTTAAACAAAAATGCACCAATTGCAACAAATTACGATGCGAGTTAAAAAAAAATAATTGGTATACTGTATACAGTTAAAGGGGACATGAATGCACATAAATTAGGGACGTTTAATCAGAAAAACAAGTAAGTATACCGAGGGTATACGCAATTATTGATCCTCAGAAGTGGTAATACCCAAACAGCTCGTGGAAAAAAGTAAGCATACTGTGTATACGTGCGTATAGCCCCGACTACACCACTGGCTGTCTCCAATATAGAATGTGGGGTACATTTTGAAGATCTGTACTGTTGTCCACCTTAAGACTTGTTTGCAGTATGAATGGAACAAAATTACACTTGAAAGATGTCATTACTTGGTTTATTCAGCCCTAAACATCTTTAAGTGTTGTTGCTTTACTGTTCTTTTTGAAATGTGTTGCAAGAACCAAAATTGTAATATGTGTTTATTTAAAAAAAAAATCCTTGTGTTTAAACAATGTTTTGTTGTATTGTCTCCAATGAAATACAAGTCAAAGTAAATTTACAAATCACTAATTTCATTTTTGTGTTTTCCATTCTGTCCCAACTTTTTCTAATTTGGGGTTGTAGTAAAGGTCTGCCATTCCCAGAATCTCACTAAAAATGGTATTAGCCCTCTGTAGTGCCCCCATCTCTCCTACAGAGTGATTTGGGAGAGAGACAATAGTGGCTTATCACTAACAAGCCCAGAGCTTTCTGAACCTCTGTTGGAACAGCCGTACTCAACTGTCCATAGTGCTACTTCTCCAACCTGGTAGGATCCTGTCTAGAAAGGGTGTCAGCATTCTTGTTACTTCTCCCAGATCTATACCTTACCTCAAAATCAAAAGTGGCATGTTATGCCGCTCAGCACTGTTCTGTTGCCCAAAGCTTGGCAGAAAAATGATGGCTAAGGGGATTGTTGTCTGCCTACACCACACATTTTTGCCCCAACAAATATTTTCTAAACTTCTCCAAAAACTCAAGCTTCATGGAGATATAGTTTGTCATGTTCTGCTCAGTGGGATTCTGACTTGGATAGGCTATAGATTGCCCTCTGCCTTCTTGTTTGTTTGTTTGTTTGTTTGTTTGCTTAAACTTTATTGTCCATTCTGCTTGACACAGAAAGGGAAAATTGTGTTTAACACTGGATTTAAGGAAACAATTACAAACATACAACAACCACACAATAACAACACTCACCAAGACAACAACATGAGTTAAAAGTTTAAAAACCAAATTAGCCCTATACAGATTACTGAAGATCATTCTTAGCAACCACCACATTCACTTCAAACAGTGATCCGATTTAGAATAACAACTGCCATTTGTTAAAAAGGGACTTTTTATAAGCATTTCTTCATGCTTCAGGAATTCTGAACCTGCGTCCTGATGGTAATTCAAATATAAATGCTGAGTGAAGGGGATGAGTATTATCTTTAAAAATCACAACAGCTGTTTTTTCCATAAAGGAGTCAAATAAAATCTGCAATAAATGTCCAGAGCCCAAATTGCGATAATTTCTTCTTCTGTTTAAGTGTTGTGTTACCAAACCATGAAACAATATATGTGAGAACACTCTCTATCAATGATCTATGCCATGTTTAAAGTCTGTGTACTAACATTAAAACTTCTCAACTTGCGGAGGAGATAGAGGTGCTGACTTTCCTTCTTATAAACCGCCTCTACATTACAATTAAAATTCAATTTATTGTCAATAATTGTGCCTAAATACTTAAAATTTGAGATCTGCTTTACTATTTGTCCGGTTATGGTGACTGGTTTATAAAGTCTAGTATCTACTGCTCTTTTTTGACTCCCCAGACATAACTCTTTTGTTTTCCCAATATTTAGGTATAATGAACTTTTGCCAAATCAATCTGTAATACTATTAGTATATTTAAAATGTAGGAAGCTATTCATTTCTTCTGACAGGAAACCAATGTCAGATCATTAGCCTATTTTATGAGTGTGAGATTGTCATCAATATTGCACTGAAGTTCATTAATATAAATAGAAAACAAAATAGGTGATACACATCCCTGAGGTACCCCTATATTTAAAACAGAGCAGTCAGACATAACATGATTAACACAGACGCGTTGTGGTCATTTTTTTAAAAACTCTCTGATACATACAATCAACCAACTACTTACTCTTAAATTATGAAGACGTTCTAAAAGAAGGTTAGGTTGAACAGTCCATAATCCATAAAAAGTATTCTAACATACGTATTTGGCCTGTCTAGATGATGTTGAACTTTATTCAAGAGAGTCCCGGTTGGCCCTATGGGCAAACTGCAGGGGATCCATTGTCCTCTCAACTTGAGAGGACAATTCCTTACACACTATGCGTTTCATACATTTACACAGAACAGACGTGAGCGTGATTGGACGGAAATCATTTAACAGTTTTGCATGAAGTATTTTAGGTACTGGGATAACTATTGATTTTTTCCAGGCTGATGGTACAAAACCATTGTCTAGAAATACTTGAAACTGTCTGGTGCACATATAACCCAAGTATTCTGCACACTCTTTTAAAACTTTCTCCTTCGGGCCATTTGGGCCAGATGCCTTGTGTGATTTAACGTTATAAAGCACTGCAATAACCTCTCTTTCCTGTTTGATCATGGTCTGTGACTGAGTCTTAGTTCCTACTATATCTAAATTATTAACACTGGACCCATTTGAATGATCAAATCTGGAAAGGTACGTGTTAAGATCATTTGCAAGACTTTAAGGATCCTCATATTGCTGAGCTTTTTCCTTTTGTCTACCCATTAATATATCTAGTCCGTTTCATGACTTACATCTCCTGTTTTTAATTTCTGCTCCACCTTTACTTTATATTCATTCTGTGCAATTTTTATCTTACATTTAACTACTCTATTTAACTCCTTTACCTTCTGCTGATCATACTGCAGAAAAGCTATTTTTTTTTTTCAAATTTAAGAAACATTTTAAATTTTTAGTTATCCATGGCTTGTTATTTGGATAAATTTTAACGCTCTTAGATTTAACAACAGAGTTTACACAAAAGTTAACATAACCTGTTATTGTGTTGTTCAACATTTCATAATTATTACTACAATCATAATCATTAAAAAATAAGTCCCACTCCGTACACTCAAAACATCCTTGTAGCTGTTCAATTGAGTCTTTGGACCATATCTGAACCTGCTGAATGGCAGGATCGTTCTTCTTTAATAGTTGCCTATATCTTGGTAGCAGATAGATGACATTATGATCCGAGCGCCCCAGATGTGGATGCACTCTTGGCGCACATGGATCTTTCACATTACCAAAAGATTTATCCAGAGTCTTATCCAGTCTGGTCGGACAGGTTATATACTGCTTAAGATTCGGCAGCAAGGAAGATACGTCACATTTATTGAAGTCTCCCAGCAAGAAAACCGGGTTATTCCCAGAATTGCACAGGGCTGTATTATAACTAGCAGCTATGCCCTCAGCAGCCTAAGTGAAATTTGGCCCAGGAACATAGACTAAAATAACTGGTATTTGACCAAATTCATGAGGTAAGTAAAATGGTCTGAATGAGACAGTCAAAAGTTCATAATCAGCCGAACATTGCATTTCACGTACAGTATATTATGCGTTGTCCACTTACTATCAACGAACATACACAGTCCTCCTCAATTTGCCGCTTTTCAGCGATTTGCCGCTGTCACAGTCTATACGGATTAATGTGTATCGGTCAAGATTTATATCCGTTGCCTCCATCAGCCACGTCTCTGTGATGCAGACAAGATTAGCTGTAGTCTCTGTTGTACTTTACCAGTGCTTCAAGTTCTGGCATTTTAATCTGTAGCGAGCGAGCGTTAGTTAACTATATAGTTGGAAGAGGAAACCGACTGCCACAGCGTTTAAGTCGGTTTCGGATTCCACCTCGCTGTTTTGTCCTCCTAACATATGCTGTTTTTATAGAACCAATTATTTCGAAGGTGGCATGCTGCAGCTTTGGTGGCGGTTTGACTTCATATCGGAGTCTTAGGTCCTGACGGCTGTAAAAAATCGTCCTCAATCCATCGTTCCTCAAATTTCCTAGATTCACTTCAGCTCCCAATGCACAGACGGGCTTTGCACCTACAAACCTTGCTATCAGCCGTTGCCTCCCTTTTCCAAACCATCAATCTGTACAACACTGGAATAATCTTAGTTTAAGGAAATAAAGCTTGTCTCCAAGCTTTTGAAAAATCATTTCCCCTTTTAAAACAGTCTGTTGAGGAGGAAACAGCTTGTACTGTTCAAGAGGAATTTGAAGCTGAGAATGAACTGTTGCCCAACTCTCCAGTTAGCACTTCTCCAATCTTTTCCAGCACTTCTCATCTGATGAGCTGAAGACCATACATGCACCTAGATATCTCCAGTGTTTTTCTGAGAAAATAGATCTTCTAGAGATGGAGGTATCAGAATTAAAACAGCTAATTCTTAGCCGACCAGATCAATTTACAATCAACAATTTTACGGCAGAAATTAAAGATTTAAAGGGCACATAGTTTACCTCTTTTTTATGATTTAATATTAATATTATGGTTCTTCTGAGTGTGCCAGTTTAGGTTCAGTTCAAAACACAATTCAGATTTTTTATTATAATGTGTTAAAAAGTGTCATGTTGGGGGCGTGTCCACAGCTCGCTGATTTAGGGATGTGTTGCTTCACATGTAGATTAGTTTCGGCTTCCCGCCCAATGTAACAAGGGGGCGGAGCCATGAGCTCACCCGCTCTGTGTTTGGGCAGACTGAGAGAAGGAGCAGGAGTGAGAGGATCAGCAATCAGTCGTACATATACGACTTCGACACAGACCAAGCAGAGAGTGCAAAATCATTTGTGTCTTTGTATAGTTTTACAGCCAACTGTGTGCTAGTTTGAAGTACCGAGCTTGTACACCGAGACTAATAACCACGCACACTGGATTAACTTTGACTGAGGCATGAGATGCGTCGCTGGAAGCCGCGACACAGCACACCAGACACTCTCTGTGGCGCGGCAGAAACATGAAGTGTCCCGAATCGTTGCGCCGTTGTGTGTACCCTGATAGAAACCTATGTTTAGAATTCTAAAACGCATGGCACAGCGTCAGGTACAGCAGCACCTAGTTAAGATCACAGGGAGCTTCTGTGATCGCGAGAAATGCAAATGGCTGAAGTATAAGGTAGACTCAATGAGAAGTACACATGTTTGCAAACCTACCTAAAGATACAACCAATAATTCCAATTAGAGCGATAATGTGGAGAATATTGTTCTTGTGTTGAGCCCAATGAGCCTTGCATCTAAAAATAGAGCAAGGGTGTTCCTTTAGTGATATGACTTCGACTCACGCTGAAAATGGTGGACGTGAATCAACAAACTGAGGATATGATGACGTGCCTGTCAATCAATATTGGTGGGCGGGGGGACCGCACTCCTACGTCAAGTTGCAGTCGATCTGAAAACCGCTCCAATTGGTCCACCGTTTTTTTATGTTGATAAATTGAAAAAAAGCACTGGGTGTGCTTATATCACCCCAATATGACGATCTATACACCATACATGTACATATGTCTGTCCAAACAGCTTGAAAAGTAGACTTTTTACCATAGGTGCCCTTTAAACAACAAAAACATTAAACTTATGGCTGAAATGGACAATAAAGGGTTTAATAAAGGGAAAAAGTTAGAGAACAACATTGAAGAGCTAACAGAAGATTTTAAGAAAAGACAGTGTTATGTTTGCAGTTTTAAAACAATAAAAACGAGTCCTCCAATAACAGCTGAAAGTCTCAAAAAGTGAATCTCAACATCATCAGGAAGTGATGTCGCCCATCTCAACCCCTATGCAGGGCTCACAAAATCAGTTTTTTTTGTTTTCCAGTCAGGGTACCAAAATCTATCTACACCATGCCCTAGATAGCCTGCTGGGTACAGTGTAAATAGATGTTGGTAGCCCGATTGAATAAAACAATAGCCCCAGGACTTCGGGACAACAGACAACAGTAGCAACCCAGTCTTTAGAACATCGAACTGAAGAAGCTGTTCCCCAGACAGAGAGTTCTAGTGCTCCACTGCAGAAACACAGAATGTGCTCATGAGCAGCTCACTCATAATAAATTCGATAACCCACACTGTATTATCATCCACACAGGCACAAATGACCTCCACAAATTAAAAGGAGGTACAGCCAATACTATGTATGAGATGGCAGTGAAAGTCTCACAAACAATCCCAAGTGCACATGTTCTGGTCTCTACTTTGCTCCCATGGCTTAACATTCCTCCCTCTGTGATTGATAAAATCAATTAGGAGATCCATCACTGCTGTTCCAGTTTATAGTCCATCACAGCTCTATAAGACCCTGGCACCTGTACGATGGGCTCCACCTGAATCAGGATTTTTGCAAAAACTATGAAAAAATTGCCCTTGGACATTTCTCAACCTACCCTCTCAAATTACCCTGCTTATCTAGATGTGATCGCGAGGCATGAAGTGCTGTGGCTATGAGATCTTCTGTGGAATGATTTGCCCTTTAGGCATACTGGTGAAGGTCCAGGCTGCATGGTAGGGCTGCTGGGATGTGGTTGTGGACCAGTTTTTCAAAGCACTCCATGACCACTTGGGTGAGTATCACCGCTATGTAGTCATTGAAGCTGGAATTGTGGCATTTCTTATGCAAAGAGACTACAGTGGCAGACTTCAGGCTGGGTGGAACAATGGACTTGTGAATCAATAAAAGTCTTTGTAAAGACTCCAGCCAGAGCTGCACAATCCCTCAGTACTCATCCTGAAATGCCACCAGGACTTCATCATATTAACGGCCCACATGGTCACCTCACCTCATGTTCCTCAAGTGTGAGGGTTTTACTGCTGTGAGCCCTGTTGTGTGGTTCTGGTGCTGTGACTTCAAAATGGGTAAAAAAAATGTCCAACTCCTCTGCCAGTGCAATATCACCTTCAGTTGTTTTGATGTTGGTAAGATGCTCAACGCCCTGCCACACCTGCTGGCTGTTGTGTTCCTCAATGACATTGTGATGCTGCAACTGCATACACTGCCATCTTGTCAGTCTAATGAATCTGATGATGAAAGCTGTCATAACAACCTATCCTTCACTCCCACATTCTCACGTCAATTATACACACATAAAAAGTAAATTTGATTTAATGAGTTTTGCGAATTGTAATGGATTGGCCTAAATGTTTTATTTGATCTTTGCATTTTAGGGCACCACTACAGTATTTGCTGCTGTTGTTAATAAATATTAAAAAATGTTAACTTTTTAAAAATATATTAGTAATAAAGTGTCTTTTCATTTAATCTTATACACCCCTGCAGAACTTTACTGCACTCATTAGAAATTACTCTATGTGGTAGCAAAGACCTGTAGAGATACATGAAATTACGTCAAATTGATGAATGGTCCATTTCAAATGTTGACTACTGTGTAATAATTGGTATACCATGTACATCATAATTTAGGTGGTCAGAGTTTTTTAAATGACCTAAATCATTCATTCATTCATTCATTTTCTTTTCAGCTTAGTCCCTTTATTAATCTGGGGTCGCCACAGCGGAATGAACCGCCATGACCTAAATCAAGTAAAAGTAATTTAAAGAAAGTACTTTTAGCAAGCAAAAGCCAAATATAAACATACAAAATATATTATCCCATGAACAGAATTGTGGCTAGTGAACATGCTGAGTGGCTAGTAACTTTGGAAAGTGACTGGCCACGGTGGCTGGTGAGGAAAAAAGTTAATGTCAAGCAAAGACTATAAGGTTAGTATAAACTAAGTCTTTCTCCTAGACCTGACCTTCTTTTTCTCCTGTTTCCGTTGATAAATCCATTGCCACTATCTGTTCCTGAAGACTTGAACTTACCTAATGCCCAAGGGAAATGTTTGCTGATCTTACTTCAGTGACACATGGGGGCAAGCCCATAATAAGTACCTCGTACTTAAAATGCCCAGCAGACTACGTGGATAAAGTATGTAATTTAGACTCCCTACATTTACCACATGTACATAGACAGTACCCTGACTAACTCTGATCAATGCAGGAGATGCCAACAACCCAGATAGTAGTCCTGTCTTGAGTGGTTCAAACTAAAGTGTGACATCAGAGAACTGTGTTTAACATATTGTTGAAACTAACTTGTGTGCCACCAGGGATACGGCACACTTGGTGACCTCTGTCTCTAAACTTACCTGTAACACTCTCAACAGACTGGACATTAGCTTGACAACAGTGCTGAAGGGCCTGTTCCATGGCATTTGTGGTAGTGCTTGTTATACAGGAGGTAAACTAAGCAGTGCAGGGGCATGCTGGCCAAAGAGCTCCTGGTAGCTCCGTCAGAGAACATTACCCTGGAACATCTGGATCATGGAAACACTGCCCACTAGGAGGATCTTTGACCACCAACACCCCGCACTTAGGCACGAAACTGCCACACAACTCAACATCTAACTCTATCTGAGAGATCCTGTGTAAGGGATCTCTAGCCCAATAGTTGTAGCCACTGGCATGCTTTAAGCACCTTCTGTCCTTGAGGTTCAACATGTTTAAGGAAACAAGTCTCTGTAATAGTTGACACCATTGACCCAGTATCAGCTAAACAGGGAACTGAACCCCCCAAAAGGACCATAAGATGTGGACTTGACAAAACTAATAAAAAGGTATCATCAACCTGATATGGGATTGAGCTAATAAAGTCCCCAACTGAACAGTTTATTGGGAACTAGTTTTCTGATGGCCACAATGAGTGTGACTGTTCACAAATGGACCCAGAGGAGAAGTCCAGGTCAGGGAGAAACGCATTCCACATCACAATCTCTAGCTAAATGACCAGCACACTGAAATGTCTGCATATCACAAGGTTCCTACAAGGATAATTTTGGAACTGTGGGCCTTGCACTTGAGCAAGTCTCTGCGCCACTTGACTCAACTGTTGTTGTTGTTTCAATATTTCCCTTAACTTGATCATGCTACTTGGCTACTAACCTGCACATGAGATTTCCTCAGTACCCTATACACTAACGGAAGTGACTGGCTTGTACAACTCACACCCCCTGGCATCCCTTCTCACTGTCATCGAATTGCTTTTCTACACACCTTCGAAAAAGTACATGATCACAACCAGCGCACATATTATTTGGGTTAATGACATAAAGCTGGGATCCAAAACAAATTTAACAAATTGGTCATGAAAAACACTGACAACTGTAGAAAGATTGAAAAGAAGCTTGGTCAGCGATAGGAAGGTAGCGAACCCTTATACATGCTTGCACATCTTCAATCCACTCATTACCATTGATACCTGACTTGCAAACACAAACCGATCAAACTCTGAAGGGGGTACCCGATGATGTTGTTGCCTCACTGGAACGTAATTAACAAGAGGATATCATGAAAAATTAGGTTAGTACATCCCAAATCACCCTTATGTCCAGAAAATACTCCCTGATACCTTGTTAACAAAGGCCTAACATTGGCTTGCTCTGACGCTGACAAGGCTATCAAATCCAAGGCCTCAATTTGCTCAGAGACAGTGGCACTCACTGCTTGGGTTATCTGGGAATAACTACCGGGGAAAAAACTTCTGTCACATCTGCTGACAGGCTTACTACATGCACACTACTTATGTACCTAGAACTCTATGTGGGAAAAGTAAAACATCGAATAAGCCTATATTTACCACCGGTACAAAAACTGAACCTCCAATACCTTGTACTAAGGAAAGAGAGACCAATAACCCTTCAGGCAGCCCTGAAGGTTCAAACTGCACTTTTGTACTAGCTAACTGCTTGGCACAAGTTGCTGCGACAAATCTTAGAGCTCTGAAACTTGACATGCCCGAGGACCACGCACTTTTACCCTTAACACATGCTCAAGGGAACACTGCTCACCACCCTCATAGCAGTACTGTAAGGCTTGGAAGACAGATGGTGGAGCATTAAAAACTGGGGGAAACTCAAACAAAGCAGGGCTGTGTTGGCCAAAGAGCTCCTGGTAGCAGCGTCTAAGAACATTCATCCCCAAAACACCTGGGGCTCGAAGGCAGACCAGAACCCCACATCGAGGGACCAGTTTACCACACAACTCAACATCCAACTCAACATAGCCAATATAGGGTATAAAGAGGCCACGACCTCAAACGATCTTGACCCCGTGGCTCAAAATGCTGGACGAAACAACTTTCCTTAATGGTTGACACCATCGAACCAGTGTCAATTAGGCACGGAACAGACACACCACCAATTAACACATCCAAATGTGGACATGACATTATATTTGGGACAGAATTAGTCTGAATTATGTTGGAACCAACATTTTCCCCAGGTGAGCTGCGGCTCTTCAGCACGACAGGAGCTAGTTTTCCGAGACAGATGAAGAGGGCAACTGCCTACCTCCATGGGCCCTCCATGGGTCTGTGATGAAATCTGTTCATTCTCACAGTCTTGAGCAAAATTGCCTGGTTTCCGGCAACACCTACAAATAACAGGACAGTTACGGAAAGAGGGGGGACGGGGTTGTGAACAAGTGCCCTTTAACATGGCAACACTGTGTGTAAGCTGGTTCAACTGTTCCTGTTGTAACTTCAGCATTTCTTTAAGCTGCCCCATTTGAGATTGTTCAGGTGGACAACCACTACCAGACAGTACACCCCCTGATTCCTTGTATTGAAATCTTGCAAAGTTTATGCCAACCCCAATCAGACAGACATGGGCTAGCTAGGTGCTAGAAACATCTGTGCAGGCATTTCTTAACCTGCAGTTTATTTTTCAAAAATGCTAGGGGGTCATCCCTGGAATTGCTTAGTCCGCCCCTGCATACACACGGCCAATTTAGTTTATTCAATTCAATATTAACATTCTGCTTTCCCAGGCAGGTACTCCCACCCTGAGTTGCCCTATCGTTGGTGTGTCGATGGTTGCTTTGATGGTGTCACTGACTCTATTAACCTGGTTAGTACTGCTTAGCCCGGCATAGTGGCTTATTGGGACGATCAGACTTTGCTATGCAATTCAGTTTGCCTCCAAGTTCAAATTCCACCTTCGGGAATAGCCTTCTAACAACGTTAGACTTATTTCTTGCTCTTTAATAGACTTTTTGGCTTGTTTTAAACCAAATTTCATGGCATTGACGTTGATGCAGATTCCTTTAACTCCACGATCTTGTAACAAAACACCACAATTACTGCATAATAATGTATAACAATATTGAATGTATTTATTTTAGCATTAATATTATATTTATTTAATAAAATATAAAACATATTACAAATGATGAACAGGACCTAAACATGAACACAGTGGCCTTGTGAAAGTCCAACTCGTCCTTTAAGGTTTCAAAGGCAAATTTTCCATTGATTGTGCATCTTGCTAAATTTTCTTTTCTGAAAGTAATGCCTTGGGTAAAAAGAGAAACTCCTGAAATTCATCTTTGGGACCGTAACATAAGAATTAGCTGCAACAAAATTCTCTATGCTTCTAAATTTTCCTAAATGCTCATAAATATAGGAAAAAGACAGCTAAAATAAATTTGTAACAAAATTAGCAAATATATGAATATTAATAATTAATAATAAGTCACTAATTAATTATGAATATTTAGATTTAACTTAGATAAATGTAGTAGCGTAAATAAAACAATGACTTTATCCACTGAGGATATTCTTTAATTGTTTATTGTTGAAAAGGGATTATTGCTGGTTGCTTTTACCATTAAAGTGACTGTTTTTTGTGATGCAAAACGATGTGGTATGAAATGATTGAATGACTAACGAATAACATAACGTACAATACATAAAACACAGAAAACTGTGTAAATATAGAATTTAAGTAAAGAATGGCAGTATTCAGGTTCGAGCCTCGACTGGGTCAGTTGGCAGTTCTGTGTGGAGTTTGCATGTTTTCTACGTGTTTGCATGGGTATCCTCAGGGTGCTCCGGTTTCCCCCACAGTCCAAAGACATCTGCTATAGGTGAATTGGATAAGCTAAACTGGCCGTAGTGTAAGTGTGTGAAAGAGTGTGTATGGGTGTTTCCTGGTATTGGGTTGCAGCTGGAAGGGAATCCGCTGTGTAAAACAAATGCTGGATAAGTTGGCGTTCATTCCGCTGTGGCGACCCCTGATTAATAAAGGGACTAAGCTAAAAAGCAAATGAATGAATGGCCGTATTCACTCAGTCCACACACAAATAACAAGAACCACCAACAATCAATAAAAAAAAACTTTTTGATGAAAAGGGGCAGAGCTGAGAAAGTCACAAACTATCATCTTGGTCTCTCTGCTCATCATGCATGGGTCTTGTAATGCATGGAGAAAACAGAGATTCTTATGATGTCCTTTTGTTGTGCGCATGGAGTTTGCGGCCAAGATTGGATAATCCAGCAAGTTGCGATATTAAACTGAGTTTAAATTGCCAGAAAGAAGAATGGACTCAGAGCAGAGTCTGGTACAGAAATTACATGGTCCTCTGGGAGTAACCTTCTGCGCTTCTGCACAAAGATTCTGAAGCGTAATGAATTTAAGCTTTTGGTCAGGTCATTCCTGACTGACCAATGGCTTGAGAGGAAAGTTTAAGTGGGAGGTTTCTTTTGTTCTCCTTGCTGGTTAATCTGTCTGAGGGGGCTGTCACAAAGTGGACAGATTATCTTTTAACTCATGATATAAAAATGCAAATCATCCAAGTTATCATCATACGTTTTAGATCATGGGTTGTAATAAAACACAATGATACTAAACACAACTGTTTTAAAAGTATATAAAATATGATTTATGTGAGAGACTAAGCCGAAGGAAAATTAGTGAATGTTCCTACATTGCATATTACCCTGAAAAGGCAAACTAATGCAAAAATGATAGGGCGGAACATACAGATTACAAACACATGCATTATATATGCTTCATATATATTATATATATTGGAGCGCATTTTGAGTTTTAATATGGAGAGTGTTGGTTGTGTGTGTGTAATAATAGTAATTCATTCATTTTCTTTTCGGCTTAGTCCCTTTATTAATCTGGGGTCACCACAGCGGAATAAACCGCTAACTTATCCAGCATATGTTTTACGAAGCAGATGGCCTTCCAGCTGCAACCCATCACTGGGAAACATTTATACACACTCATTCACACACATACTGTAGGACTCAAATGGTCCATTACATGTTCAAAAATTGACGGAGACCTGAGTTAAAATTAAGAAGTTTTATTTTGAATGCAAGAAGTTAGAGAGTACCAGTTCTGCGCAGGAGAGATGTAATTTCAATATAGCTCTGCTCTCCTTTGGGCTCTCCTTCATGTTTTATAATGTCTTTCACACACTATCTAATCTCAACTTGACATATGATGTCATCTTGGCAGTTGGACTATTCAGCAACCAAATGTTCATCTTTCTGGTATCTTCTCTTGACAGTTGGCCTTGACTGTCGACTAGGGAAATGTTTCAGAGCACGAACACACAGCTCATACATTTCAGAGCTCTCTGCATTTTACATACACCCATGCTCGATAACAGGAAGGTTGCTGAGAGCAGCCCATCAACTCTTCTCTTATGCACATATGTCATTTAACTCCTCAGAAAAAGAAACCCCTTTATGTCTATTTATTAGTAAATGTTAACAAAGCCTAACAATAAAAAATGCTATCCTTCAATACACTATCGACAATTTAGCTTACCCGATTCACCTATACCTCGTTATTGGACTTGTGACATGCAAACTTGACACAGAAATGCCAACTGACCCAGCCGGGGCTTGAACCAGTGACCTTCTTGCTGTGAGGTGATTGTGCTACCCGTTGCACCACCATGCTGCCCATAATTGTAATTCGCCAAATAAAAAAAGGTTTGTTGGTTGTACACTAAATCATCAAAACTATATCTGTTGTGTTTATGAGTAGTGCCAGAGTGTGCAGTATGTGTAAGTGACGGTCTTAGCATTAAATAATCAAATAACATTACAATCCAGCTATGCATGTCTGTTTTTTTGTTTGTTTTGACAGTGAAAACCCTTAAATATCAGCATACTCTATCAGTTTAGGTTGTGCAATAAGAGTAAGACGTCATTTAAAACCGTAAAAGGACTATTTTATTTGTTTAATCATAGTTATAATAAAAACAGTGTGGTTTTATTGGGTATTAAAGAAAGCCAAATGGTACACTTCATGCCATCTCCCCAAAGGGTTAATATTAGTCAAGTAAAGTAGGCATGAACGTGGTACTGGATAGCCTGTCGGTAAGGTGTGTTATCAATTACATCAGAACACATTTATGAAATGCAAAAAATTGTTAAGTTTACTGAAGCAACATAACATAACTCATTTCAGCACTGCAGCATATTGACAGCATTATACAGTTTGGTCAAAATGGTGGCCGCACCACTGTGTGGCGTCACATCGAACCTATGGATGGGGCAATTTCAGATACAGCATTAGAGCACACTAAGCAGTGAACATGTTGTAAATCTCCTTAATCAAACACACCTCTTTCAACTCATCATACAGATGGGATACTCAAAACCTTAAATGTGCAAAATGTGTTGTGTTTGGGGGTACCACAGGAACCTTCTGAAGTACAACTGTCAAGTCTGCTATAAATCACCAAGAACTCAGCTAAATGGACCATGTGTTTATCCTATGTGTCTTTACAAAAATCTGCTTCTGTTTTTAATTACTATAAAATATACCAGGATTTTTCTGATTTAAAAAAACAAATTAAGAGCCATTGCTCATAATGTTCATATTGTTTATATACGCCTGTATTACCAACAACTGCAATAATATAACTGTACCAATATTAATATCAACTTAATTCTGATATCTAAAATGAAATACAGATGCAAACAAGATTTTGTAAACTCTTTGTAAGTCTTCTTAGTGTGTGTCAATCAAAATCTGGGAAGTAAAATGAAAAATAAATACATAAATGTATTGAACTGGCTTATTCTTTATTTTCAAAGTGTCTGTAGAATATCCTCTTTTTGTCTCTCTTTCTTTGGTAAAGAGAAAGAATAATTGACCACAATAATGTAAAACTATTAATTTTTGATTTCTCTTCCCATTATGGCTTTTTTAGTGTTTCTCTCCGGATGTAAAATAATTATGTAACACTTTGGGGCAAATATGGCCACCAGTACTCCAAAACTAGAAGCTAAGATAGCAAATATCTCCATAGCCACTGCATATTTCCCTGATGAGCTCAAATATGCTGGAACAAATGCGATCCATACAGCACAGAAGATCAACATGCTAAAAGTGATGAACTTTGCCTCATTAAAATTATCTGGAAGATTTCTTGCCAGGAAGGCTAGTAGGAAGCTTATTGCTGCCAACAATCCTATATATCCCAGTAGCAAAGAAAACCCAGCCACTGAGCCAACGGCGCATTCATAGACTGTTTTAGAGCGGACATACTGGTTGTTTTTATGGGGTGTTGGGGAAGAAGTTGATAACCAGACAGCACATATTACAATTTGGAGGGCTGTTAGGACCAGAACTGTGCATCTTTGTTGAGCTGTTCCAAACCATTTCATTGCTCCTTTGCCCTCAGGCCGAGAGGAATTGAACACAGCTATTACCACCATAGTCTTGACCAGAATGCTGGAGATGCACAGGACAAAGCTTATGCCAAACACAGCATGTCTTAATTGACACGTCCACAACTGCGGCTGACCAATGAACAGCAATACACACAGGAAACACAGTTTGAGTGACAAAAGCAGCAGGAAGCTGAGCTCTGAATTGTTGGCACGTACTATAGGAGTGTTACGGTGAAAAGTAAAGATAATCATCACAAGAGCACAGAAACAGGTTCCTAGCAAGGAAGTAGTGGTCAGAGAGATGCCCAGAGGATCCTCATATGATAGGAAATCTATTTCTTTAGGAACACACCGATCCTTATTTAAATTGGACCAAAAGTCTTCTGGACAAACTGTGCACTTAATAGCATCTGTTGGTACAAAATTGAGGCATGTTCTCTTAAACTTTCTTTAATTCTTAATTTTATTTATATAATGCAATTTTGTATGCATTAATATTCTCACCTGTTGTGTTAGAAATTTCACCATCTCCACATGTCAGGCAGTCAAAACAGCAGGCAGGAAAGCCCTTCCTCATGGCTCTTCTGGTGCCTTGGGGACAGCTCTCACTGCACACAGACCGTGGGGGCTGAAAGTGACATCATGTGATATTATTCATGCCTCTGTCATCTCTTTAACATCATGACAAACTTGTATTTTCTATTTGTTTATTCTTATTTATAAGCTTTGACTAGTATTTAAATTTAAAGTTACTTTTTGTTCCTCAAAGTTCCAGTAAATTTCATTATTATTCAGTCTGAGCACCATTCCTGTTGCCACCTCATCATTTACTACACCAATATTGTAAAGTTTAATTGATCCTTCAGAGCTCGGCTGCCAGTTCAACACGTCATAGATGGCTAGAGCATCTCCATTATTATCAAATGACACAGGATCCCCAAAGCCTGTGGTGAAATTCACTTTTTTTAGGTAGTGAACAAGCTGTAAAGATTGTAGAAAGGACAGATGTTATACATATATCTGAAATTTAAATGAGCACAAGGTACATAGTATGCTTATTCTAACTTTTTCTTCACTATACATCTGATTCTTACCTGCCAGGGTTTTAAGTCTGTTATGTCAGCACAACTGTTCTGACTGAATGGTCCTCTCTTCTCTTTACACTGCATCAGGTCATGAAGTGCATGTGCCAGGGCATAAACTGCTTTATACACATTATAACTTGCCCTCAATCCTGAAACATCAGTGTACGGTGTGTTTGTGCTGCTCAGTTCCTCCTGTCCTGTACACACCTTTTTCATTTGTTCCCCAAATGTCTCGTTATCCCCAGTTTCAAAACTGCACCCGAACATGGTCTCCCAGAATATCCTCACTATATTATTTCTTTGGTCACTGTTGGGATGAAGGCGTAACAGAAAACTATGAAGGCCTTGGATTTCTCCACGCCTAATAGCAATGCCCAACGTTCCTTTCAGAAAGGGCTGGAAATATGGTGTGCGAAACACAGCTGCGGTAACCCAGGCTTCACTTGCTATCCACTGCCTGCTTGTTAAATTCTGCAACACTACCTTATTCATCAAAGGAATCAGTAAGGATGAAGCAGAAAAAACAACCACTACTCTAGCTGTAGAGGCCTGAATTACTCCCATAATACGATCAATAACCCTGGGGTTGTTATCTTGGGGTAGGGTTTCAGAAAAAGCAACACAATGTCCAAACAACTGCATTTCTTGATGGAAGGACTGAGCAGCGTAGATACCATAGTCATTATTACTGTAGATCAGACCAACCCAGGTCCATCCAAAATGCCTCAAGGTCTGAACTATAGCCCGCACTTGGAATGTATCACTTGGAATTGTTCTGAAGAAAGAGGGGTACTTTTTCTTGTCACTTAAACAAGAGCAAGTGGCGTAGTAGCTAATCTAATTAGAAAATATATAGGGCAGAACAGATTTAGTGTTAGTCAGATGAGACTAAATAAGTCAAGTATTCAGCTCTAAATCCACAGTTCAAAAAATAAAAGATTTGGAAAGCTGATATTATGTTATTATCAATCATAAAGTAGTTTGCCAAATATAATGCAATGGAAACAAATAAAAGAAAAAAAAAGGTTGCATAATAGACATTTTTCCCCCCAGAAATCCCACAAGAATCTTAGTAAAGGCTCATACCATAGGCAGCCGGAAAAGCCCCAGAACACTGGATATTGCAATAGAATGTGTAGATCCTGGATCACCTATGAGTCCAATTACTGGTGGTGGGCCTTTACACTTGAGATCAGAGATGGTTTCCTCTGCCCCACTTATCAGAGCTGTAGCTGCCTGAAATGCCACTCTAAGCCTTAAACAAGTGTCATAGATCTGGTAACCAAGTGTGATGTTTGGCAGCAAGTTGGGATTGCTATTAATCTCACTGATGGCAAAAACCATTGTTAGTGCTTGCTGGAAGCTTGTCATATAGAAGCTGGAGAAGACAGTATTTAATTCATTATCATTAACCCCAAAAATACAGTTAACATTAAAAGTAATTACTTGTTAATAATGGTATTAGTTCTTTAACACATAACAACACTAGAAAAATGTAGTTGGAAAATAACAATAATAATTCCCATTTCCCAATTAATTATTGTTTAGTGGCTGTGACCCAGACTCACAGTTCACAGTTTGGTAGTTTTGGCTGCGTTCTGAAGCTTATCTCAGGGTACACTTTTAGGTATGTCTGAACATCAAACAAACCACCAATGACAAAGTCTCCATCCTGGTGCATCCCATTCAATGTAAAGTGTCCCTGTTGCTGGCATGTACCTGAACTGGCCATCATAGTTGCACAGATGTAGTTACAAGACAAGAACAAACAAAAAAGTAGAATTGCCCACATCCCTCTGTCTTTATCTGTGTGTCACTCTGCACTCGCTCACTGATTTATCAATAAAGATTGTTTGGCACTTTTTTTGAGGGAGAGAGCAGGTGGTGCAAATGCCCTCTGGAAATGACATCATTTGTATTCACTTTGTTTTCCACTTGACAAAACTTTAATTATTATAAATTTAATACATTAAAGTAACTGGCTGTTTCACTGGGAAAAGAATAGAGTGAATGTTTTAGTAACACAAATGAAGTGAATAAATTACATTCTCCAACTTTTAAAAAATAATTATTGTTGCCATCTACAAAGACATCCGTGCGATTGCTAGCGAAAAGTTTTGCTAGCATTTATACATATTTAAATGTCTACAAACCTCTTTATGGAAGTAGTTTCAAAGCACTGATAAATTGTGATTCATTTCTCTGGCTCAGTGCGAGCCATTGTGGGAAAACAGATTTTTATTTAGCAGCTGATCAAAATTATGCTCTAAACATTCAAATCATACCAGTGTAATTGTACACTCCAAAGGACCAGTCCAGACTGTTCACACCAGTGTGATTATTAGAGGTGGGAGAAAAAGTTAATGCATCATGATTCTTTCTCTCAGTGATTCTGGATTGATTCTCAAAAGTTCAGAATTGATTCTGTAATCAAATCAGGTTGTGACATTTTGGGCCTGCATAGGCACAATGTCTAAATAGAAAGTGCTCATAGGCACACATTCGCTTAATTTCGACATTATTGGAAATTTACAGGTGTGAAGCTTCTGATCCGTTGTAAGGCTGCATTCCTCTCAAAATGAAAGCAAAATCTTAGGTCAACATAGACATGGTGATGCTCCTTTGTTTCAGTGGTATTATAATCACTAAAGGAGACACAGATTACAATGTGAATGAAGGCTTGCAGCTTGTGCTCTGCAAATGACAGTGCACTAGGCCTACTGTACAGTATTGGAAACGAACAAAGCATTACTATGTTTTAACACTTTGTAGTGATTTAACGAGCCAAACGAGTTAGTGTTTCAGTGCATAAAGAATCAAGTCATCTTGTTCATTACAGGCGCTGGTGCATCTTCTGTTTTAATTAACTGCAAGCTATGGATATACATCAGTAACCATAAAACTGACAAACGATTTTTGTTTACAATGAACAGATGTTATCAATGCCATCTTTGTTCTCCAATTGGACCAGCGAGATTATGTCAACAGCTATTTTTCAGCTGACTACTCAAAAGTGTCAATAGCCTTAGCTGAAACATTCCAGAACTAGTTTCTGGCATTACCACACTTTTGAGAACAAAGCAATGAACAAGAGATCTGCTGTATCAGTATATAAGGGGACATTTATTCCAACTCTGGTTATATGTTTTAAGTGTATTTTTGTACAAATTTATGTAGATTGACATATATCCTTGCAATGTACTTGATGCATCTATTAAATAACAATCAATATGCTGTATTTAGGAATGTCCGCAATTGACAGCCTATCTACTAAGTGTGTGTTGTTTAGTCTCTAACGAGAGCTATAAAAGTTTGAAATATAATGGTGTGAATAAAACATTTGTATTCATTAACAGCATATTGATATAACACTTTGTTTAAACTTGCAATGAGTTTTCTCAAAGTTGTCGCTTGAGAACTGTTAAGCATATGCAATGATGTGGTTTTGACCCACAGAGGGATCAAAATGACCTGGCAACTGTTTGGGTCTGTATCGATGTCACTTCAGCTTTTACATCCCCTCATCCTTGCCCTTCGCATCTGCCGGCATTCTCAACCATTATGTAGCGAACTAGCTTAAGCCTGGAATTTCAATAACTAATCAAAATGAGTTAAAAGTCATTACTTAATTTGTAAATTACGAGTTCCCGGAACAGATCGGAGTAATGGGTCTGGCATGTTACCAGAAGAGGGAGAGGTGTTGCAGACGAAAATGAAGAGCGGGGGGTGGGGGTAAAGTTGGGGGTTGATTGTGTCACGGAATAAAGTGAAGGGTTGGGGGGGGTGGATTACGCGGACGAAAGTGAAGAGCTTTGGCGGGGTGGTGGGGGTGGATTGGTAAGGAAGGGAGGGCGGTGTTGTGTTGCGGACAAAAGTTAGTTGTGCGGAGAGGGCGGGGGGTTGTGGGGTATATATGTTGTGGAAGAAATTGAAGAGCGGGGCGTGGCGGAGCAGGGGTGTGTGTGAGGAGGGGGATTGGTAAAATGAGGTGCAGGATCAGATTTCAGAGGTGATTACAAATTTTCAGATTTCAAATTAAGCCCTGGTTGCAAGTAATTATAATATTTAGATAAGCTATACGCTTTTACTTGACATCTTTGGGACAAGTGTTTATTTGTTCAAGCAACGTTAATTTCTGGGTTATGTGAAATAACCTTGTTAAACTCTACACAGAGCATGTTGTTGCGTTGGCAGGTGTGTTTGTTTGTGTGCGTTTGACTCTCTCTCTACCTCTCTTTCCACCTGCAGGCCCCGCCCTAACTACGCAGGCAACATGCCCTGGGATTGGAGGAGGTTAACCAGGGCGTCCTTTAAAAAGGGAACAACGGGCGTGGGGCGGGAGAGCGAGTTTTGTTGGCGTGTTGAGATTGTGATAAAGTTATTCCTGTTGTTGAATTGTTTTCATTGATTGTGTTTCCCATGCTGTTGTACTAGTTTTGACTTTGTGTTGTATACCCATCCGTTTTCCCCCTTCCTATTATTTTGTTTTGGTTTGTGTGTTTGTTGATTGTTAAAGGGCACCTATGTTACCCCTTTTTTCAGATTTAATATAAGTCTTTTGTGTCCCCAGAATGTGTCTGTAAAGTTTGAGCTCAAAACAACCATCAGAGTGTTTGTTATAGCTGTTTGAAGTGTCTGTATTATAACCGGTAAAACTTGGTAGCAGTTTTTTTGTACTGGGCCTTTAAGGCTAGTCCTCACCGCCCACCGTTCCCACGTGCCTGTCAGCAACATGCCTCAGTCGCCACCCTCAGCTGCCTCAGGAAGCAGATCTCATGTTGCGTTTGAGAGAAATACTACAGTAAGAACTTTACCAATCACTATTTGATGTAGTTTTTTTTAGTTGCAACCATGAGTCACATACAAAATCGGTACAAAGTTCACACGCACACACAGCGAGGACACCCACACATAGCGCAGACACACAGAGAGAGAGAGAAAGAGCGCGCGCATTGAGCTTTGCACTCTGTTTGCATGCATATGTGACAGGATACAGGTTAATCCTCACTGCTGTATGAATGTTAATGTACTAAATAAACCTGATTTAAGGTCCACAAACCGGGATTGAAGCATCTTCTGTTATAATAGTTCTGTCAAGCAGCTGTGCTGATGAAGTAAAGCTAAGCTAAATCGCTGTAATTCATTACACACATGCACTGTTTTAAAACCTTTTAAACTTGTAAATCTCACTCTTGATCACATTTGATTATGATTGATGATCCTAGCGAACTGAACAGACCTTTTATTCCCGGTTGCTTTGCGCACGTCTGGTCTTGTTGATATGATTATACACATGACTACCGGGTCATGTTAATATGCACAGCTGTCAATCAATTCAATGGGCGGGGGGACTGCACTCCTACGTCAAGTTGCGGTCGATCTGAAAACCGCTCCAATTGGTCCACCGTTTTTATGTTGTTAAATTTGAAAAAAAAAGGACTAGGTGAGTTTATATCACCCAAATATGACTGTCTATACACTACATATACACACGTCTGTCCAAACAGCTTTAAAAGTAGATTTTTCACCATATGTGCCTTTTAATATTGTAAATATATACACGGTAAGAGGCAGTAGGGGTTGGACGCCACTTTTCTTTTTGTAAATATTTTCACCTGTTTTTGTTAGTTAGGGAGATAGGTGTAGATTTTGTATTTTTATTTCTGTTATTTAATTAGCTGTAGTATGTTTCATTTGGGTGTTTAGTTAGTGTATTTTTGTTTATTATTTTTCTGTGGGTTTACCCCGAGATAGTTGGCTTCACAGTTTTCTTGGTGATTAAAAAAAAAAAGACAAAAAAAAAAGACAAATAAAGAGACCCTACACAAAGTAGTCATTAAAAGTGAATTTTATTTGTCAGATGTTCTTTTATGTTGTGGCCTTGACCGTAGACCAGGCAAACTGTAGTAAACTGCATGATTAGGTACAACAGTTATGAGCAAATATTGAAACACTTTATGTAGGATAAAAATAAGGCTTTATTAACTACACTAAACACTTAAAGGTGCAATAGGTCATTGTCTTAAGTAAACTAAATGAACTTATATATGTGTTATATATGTGTGTGTACTTTTATATTCTGGCTAAGGCATAGGACTAAAATAGTCGGCCAAAAATTAGGATAGGTAACTCAAACTGTATGTCAGCAAATTTAAATTTGTATTTCTGCGCACCGTTCATGTAGATAGATCCACCATTTACACGTTTGCATGCAGCGTGTGACATGCTACTGACAGAGACAGTGACAGCAGGCAAACTCAGTCAAGCTGAACTTCATTCTGAAAGACCAACATGGCATTGTATCCACGAAAAAAAATTTGTTTTTAAAAGGTTTCTGCCAAAAATGCAGGATCAAAACTTTTCTAAATCCTGAAAAATATGTGTGATTTACTCCCTACATATCCCCCATTTGGATGGTGATGTTCCGGCGTGAACATCGGCATACACTGGAACAAAAGGCATAGGTAGAGAGAGAGAACAGACACACACAAGACTCAAACCACATTTCCAATCCATAGACTGAGTTTTGGTGCAGGTTTTTGTGAGATAAATAAATCATGAGAGATAGTATCAAAGGCAGAGCTGAGATCAAGTAGCAGTAATATAGACAAGGAGCCAGAATCACCAGAAAGCAGTAAATCATTCACTACCTTCACAAGTGCAGTTTCAGTACTATGGAGGGGGTGAAAACCAGATTGAAAAGGGTCAAAGAGATTATTATCAACTAGAAAAGACTGGAGTTGGGCAGCAACAGTACTTTCCAGTAATTTAGATATGAAAGGTAGATTAAGTAGTTTCTTAAGCACAGGTGTGATGGCAGCAGTTTTTAGTGGCAGAGGAAATGAAGCGTGGGTAAGATATGTATGATAAAGTGAGAGATGACAGTGGAGATGACAGAGTGGCAAAGTTTCAGGAGAGAAGTAGGAGCAGGATCAAGGTGACATGATGATGATGATATATGACATGCTGGATTTCAATATTAGCTTAGAGACAGAATCAGGGGTCGTCAGTGAAATGCAAGACCTGATAGATGGCTGAGGTCTGTATCAGTAGGGAAACACTGTTCAGAAGCGCAAAGTGACGATGCACAGAATTCAGAGTAATGGTATGATGCTGGTTATGAGTGGGATAAATTAGAGAACGATGATGAATAGTATGGTTGGCAGGCAGTTGTCTGGATGTGGACGGTCTATGATTAGTTCAGATGCATGGAAGGGCTTCAGGCTGAGAGAAAAAAAATACTCCTGAACACACGCCGTGAGCGGTGGAAATACCGTGGATGCCGGAGAATCCCTAAACTCCGATAGTATTTATACGTCATAGAGTCAAGATGCAGATGGCAGTTCAAGGCCTTTAACTGCGATGGTAAATAACCATTATCCATTACGGAAATTAGGTGCAAAAAGAGGCAAAAAAGGGAAAAGAGAGAAAAAAGGATAAACATTTGCCCAAGGCATATTAGAACAAGTGAGAGTCCAACACAGGTGAAAACTACACTAACCAGACCCAAAGCCGCCACTACACCAAAACAGCAGACAAGATGGAAGACAACACTCCAAATAGCAAGCAGTAAACGAGCAGAACAACCAACTGAGAGAGTGGTGACTTACCCATCAGAAGAGCTAAACGTGGTGAAGACGCCAAGGCAAAGGGGTATTAAACAGAAAAGTTTAATAGTAACAGTCTGGTTTGGTTCAAAAACAACAGCAGTGAAAAATGGAATAATTCAAACAGCCAACTGAATGGCGGAGAGACGTGCAGCAGAAACATACAGTCCAGGTACGTAGCAGCAACACAGATGCACACAGTGTTAAAGAGCGTGGTAAAGATGCCAGCAAGGCGATGGACTCGCAGCGGCCCGGTGGAAACTCACAGACAACAAGTTTGATAGTAGCAGACTGGTTCAAAAACAGCAGTAGTGACAAATGAAATGATCTAGACAGCCAAACTGAATGGCGAAGAGACGTGCAACAGAGACATACAGACAGTCCAGGTACAAAGCGGCAGCACAGACGCGCACAGCGTTCTCATCCTGGAACCAGAAATCAAAAAACTTTTTCATGATCATTTTTACCAGTTCTTAAGTGTGAAATCATGGTGGGGTGTTTTCCTTTTGCTGAGATTGAATCTGAGCATGGTCAGTGTGAAAGTTTTCTGAGTACCTTTTTTGACTCCTTTGGCTTGATGATCCAGGGTTTTGATGTCATGCCTTGGATGAACTGTTGGATGGTAACCAGCTTTTCCCCCATTGGTTTCGAAATGAGGTGGACTGGTTCCATGGTCTTTCCTAGTGGTGTTCATGTAAGCGTCATTGTACAGGTGGTCTATCCCAGTGACTGCTCTTATGTTTAGGTCTTGTGTCAGAACAGGAGTCTCGTTGTCTGTTGGATGAAGATGCATTCCACCCTGGGAACAGTGGTTTCACGCTGTTAGGATGTTGGGCACTATCTAGTGCCAGTTCTGCACTTTAAATGTTAAAATAAAAACTGTTGGAGTTTTGGTGTTTTTCTCCAACATCATATTTTGTTTGCTGTAGGCTTTCTGAGTTAAATCTGATACCCATCTTGTATTTGGGGGTTCACGGCGCAGTGCATAGGCATGCTTGAATTTATCCTTGACACTGGTGAACTCCTCTTTGATGTCATCCATTTTATGCATTAGTCTGTGGATCTCATGTCTTTCCAGATGAGTTTTGAGGGGTTTGATTCTGCCTTTCTTGTCTCTTAAGTCCACCTTTGCTTCCTTCAGTAGCTGTTCAGCATACTCTAGCTTGTTAGCAATGTCAGCGTGGTCTGCTCTAGCTTGTTCTCTTGGATGATGGTGATGGATGTTAAAGCTTCTTGTAGTTTCTTGATCTCCTCTTTGGTACCTTCATCCATCTCATTTGGTTGTTCGAGTCCTTCCTACGCCTCCAGCTCTAGCTGCTCGATGCGGACTTGCTGGCATGTCAGCTTGTGCGGGAGTTGGGAGGCGTGTCAGTCACTTAACTTGAGAGTGGCGATGAGTGTGTGACTCAAAGTACCAGTGATTTTGGCTAGCTCTTTGTAATTGAAGCTTTGGCATTGGTCTTTCTTCATTGTGCTGCTTATGTTCTCATCCAACTGGCCTTGCATTAGAGGCTACAATGTTTCGGCAGCTTTAGGGAGGAAACTGCCTGTTACAAAGCTCAACCTTGTTTATAGGTCCTTCCAGTGACCACCAGCAGCTGTGGTACGTGCCATGATTAATGTGGCGAAGGGGAGGACTTAGAATTGAATGGCACAGACCTTGAAGAGATAGACAGAGAGGAGAAAGAAAAACAACCAAACAAGTAAAAAATAATGTCAATGTGAAATGTTAAGTGTGTACTAATGTTCAGTTGAGTGAGTTTCTCTGGAACTGTGGCCCTCAGGTGGGTAGGTGCATCTAACTGGTAGTCTCTGTGAAAAGAGTACTTAGCACAGACAGCTGGCACAGTGAGAGAACAAAGAAAAACAAAAGTGATAAGGACAGTAAGGAGTACGGTGAAAATCTGTAGTTTCTATTTTCCTAAAGAAAAATCACACTGTGAAGGCCTTATAGGAGATAAGCACAAAAGAATACGCTTTGTTGTAATAGCATTGTACAGTAACACTTCTGTTCCCTCTGATCTATTCTTTTCGGACCAAAATATAAAAGATTAACAATGTGTTTTCAGGGTTTTGTGCTTTAAAAGTTAGACCTGCTTGCCCACATCAAACATAAACTTGGGGGAGTCGAATCCAAAGATTCGAACGTGATTCACATGGAATTATTCAAAACTTACACTTAACCTACTTATTTGTCCAGCAAATAGAACTGTAGTGTAAAGCAATCCTGTATTACCAACAATAACAATATAAACACAGTATTTAATGAGCAAGGTAACAATTTCTGAAGCTGAAACATTAACTTATAAAGCGCACAACACACCCACACAGATCTTAAAAGCAAAACACAAGTTTATTGCTACTCTATAACACAATGTATAAATCTACATAAACACACAAACGCACATACTTACACCTACACTCAAGCAGTTTGAGGAGAGTTATGACGGAGAGCGAGTAAGGATTCAAATTCTAGCATTTGCTAAGTTCTTAGCATTGCAACCTGAGAGAAACCATAAAAGCAGAGAATTTCGCTATTCTTTACTACTTAAATATAATTCACACTAGTTTCAGCAATGGATAGAAACCTTGTTTGTGTTACTCGCGTTCTGGTGGAATATTGGTTCCCTCGACTGGTCCAAAAGGAAATCCCGGTGAAGCTGATTGGTCAGGGCGGCAATTCCAATGATGTGCTGGATTTCCCTCGTTAGTGGGGGTTTCCTTACTTTCAGGGAAGCTTGAAGTTGGTTGCTAGGGATACATCGGATGTTGGACGAGGCTGTGTTGTGAAGGTGAAGAAGGACTTGGGGTTTCGGCTCTCTGCAGAATTCTGTAGTTATTACAGTGTTTCAGAGTTGTGATGAGTTGACACAATGGCTTGTTGTTGAAGCGGATGCACAAGCAGATTGGCGGTCGAGCCTGCAGCAAGTGAAGGTCGCGGTTTGCTCTGTGAGGCAGCTTGAGACTTGGTACAAGCAAATCTTTGGAAATGTAACAAGGCTTCCGGCAAGGCGATGTAACAGCCACAGCATGAGAAGAGCTACAACCAGGCAACCACGACAGAGAAATTTTCCTTGTTCAAAATTGGTGCCACTTTTTTTTGATGGTCCATTTGAGTATTAGTAGACTGTCTGCTTAATATCTGTTGATACTGTAGCCAACCAGACATTTAACTGACTATAAGAAACTTTGCAAGTACATGTCAATTTACCCTAACCCTAAACCCAACCTAACAATCTACTTATAATCTAATGAGAGTTCGTTGGCATGTAGCAATGTAACTTAAATTCAACAAATGGACCATCAAAATAAAGTGTGACCCAAAGTGTTATAGGCTTTGGGTATCGGTCAGGCCTACACAGTGATTGTCCAATCAGAGAAGTTGTGGGGTGGGGGTCACAACCCCATAGAGTGGAGGAACTATGACGTCATCTTGTAAGCTAATCGGTGGCTAGCATACAACTGGTTCCCTCGATAAAATCTCTATAGGATTCCCCCATAGGATCACGTGCTTATGACTGCTAGCGGCTGGATCCGCATTATCCAATTCTCAATGCTCCAATCAGACGACTCCTAAGCTACTACAAATACCCTGGGTTACGTACCACCGCTATCTTCATTTTGAAGACAGCTCTGCTCCGAATCAACAGCTACTCCAACAACAACAACAACTACTTCAAAACGACTACATCTCAAACTATACTTCAACAACAACATCAAAACCTTCCACTTCAAGTGCCTCACACAACGCATCCGCTGTGTCTTCAAACCAATTCTCCAGCAAGATCACAGTCAAAACTCGATCATAGTCCACGAACTCCGCTCAAACTCTCAAGACGCCGGCGATTAAGCCATTGCAATAAATAACTCACTGCTCTCCTAGCGGTGCACCTGCAGTAACGTATATTGTATGATTTAAGGAGAAGCCTTGTAAAAATAACTACTTCCCAACAAAGACTAAACATCTATAAAGCTTTTGAAAGACAAGACTCGCATGACTAGAGAAATTTCAACCAACAACTCACCTTTCAAGCCTCCTGCCCGTCCACAGATCCATAACATTCCAAAGTAATTCGACCACAAAGATCCAAGCAATCTAGTCCCTAAGCTTTGGTCCGCGGCATGTTCGTGCATAGTGTAGGACTCAAATGGTCCATTGCATGTTCAAAAATTGACGGAGACCTGAGTTGAAAATTAACAAGTTTTATTTTGAATGCAAGAAGTTAGATAATACAAGTTCTGCGCAGGAGAGATGTACTACCGTATCAGCTCTGCCCTATCAGGCTCTCCTTCAATCTTTTATACTGTCTTTCGCACAGTATCTAATCCCAACCCTATTGACTTATATGGTGTCGTCTTGACAGTTTGACCATTCAGCAACCAGATGTTCCTCTTTCTGGTATCTGAGTATCTTCTCTTGACAGTTGGCCTTGACAGTTGACTAGGCAAATGTTTTAGAGCATGTACACACAGCTTATACATCTCAGAGCTCTCTAAACTTTCCATACACCCATACCCGATAACAGGATGGGCTGTTCTCAACCTGCAACACTTCTCTATTCTATGCACATAATATGGCAGTTAACACTTTAAAGCAAAAGCCTTCATGTCTATATTTACTACGTATTTACTAGCAAAGCTTAATAAAATGCTTATCCTTCAGTAGAGAAACATGACAGAATGCGCTGTTATCAACCAATCTAGACACTGGAGCGCAGCAGCGTCTCCTACACATTAACAGTTTATATTTAAAAAAAAAAATAATTAAAATAAATTTAAAAAAAAACTAATTTTACCCAACCAATTAAATTCAACACATCTAGCACAGAAGTTCAATTGTAATGTGACTCATATGTCCATACACAAAGTGACATATGCAAGTTCATAATAACAATTCAGTTGAATGTGAAATGGCAAAGGAACAACTCCATGCTTGATAAATAGGAGGAGGACATTTCTGACAATAGATCTTCAAGAGTCTTGAAGAAGTACTTCCAGGACCCCCAGACAAGCCACACCCCATATCCTCAGCTCTCCATCCATCTGCCATCCCGTGGGGGGACGAATGACCACCCCTACCATCCTTGCACATTATGTCAACATGGCTATCATACCATGCATTAACAAAGGCGCTTGAATTCACAGTTGCCCATGCCCTTATTAAGATGCCTCGCATGGATATCAGCTAAAACAAATTATTATGTCTGGCGTACATGTACCATGTTGTAAAGATTTCATTTCTGATTTTCTTTGGTTTCTCGTTTCAGAGATCATGACTGCCGGCCCCAGAAGCTGACCCTCATCCAACCTATTACAATCCACATCCATTCCAAATGCATTCACATTCTATGCAAAGGATACAGTTCCACTCACCCAGCCCACACCACGATGCCATATTCACACTAGCCCCTTTTAGTTTTAAGATTTTCTGAACTAACATCAAATGTCAATCCCAAAATCCACCTCACCACATCCGATCTAACTTTGCCGGATGAAGAAACTCCATCTTTCTTTATTAAGCAAAGCAAATAGCTCAATTTCGTAAAGGACATTCTGGATACATCCTCAATATCCCCTCCCCCACACACCCATTTCAAACCCTCCAAGCATTCTTACACAACAGTAGGGCAAAACCCCCTCAAGGAAGCCCAGCTGATCCTCTCCAGCCGAATTCCACCCACACGCATTTTGTTGTGGTTTCTGGCTTTTCTCTTCATGAATCAAGCTCAGACTGGGGTTATGAATATCAGAAGAATATACTTTATTGGAATATTTCCGAAAAAAGCAGAGACAGCCTGGAGCAGACCCATCTCTAGTCTCACTCCAGGACCAATCCAATGTGCCTTAAATTTGCTATACCCTTTATCCTTGCTTCCTCCCACCTTTGTGTTTTCACAGCTGTTTACTGGTTCAACAGGCCTATCCCAGCTCCTACTCCTTTACAACCCCTATTTAAAGACCCCTCTTCTTGTTGGCCCTTATAATTTACAGATCTAATATAATCATCACCGTTTTTCCACATACAGTTCACATTTGGTAATCATGACTAGTATCTATGTTTCAAACATCTAAACTGGACTCTTCTCTCCCATACAGTATGTGTCTTTTTAAATATACATGATAGTTTCAACATGTGTTGTATACATTTCATGCCTTTCCGACACAGATGGTTCTCAGTGCATCCCCAAGTCCTCTCTCATGCTCTTTTATAACCCCTTATGATGCCTTAACCTATCACCTGTTTTCAAAGATATATAATGGCAGATTCGTAGGGCCCTCCACTCACCCAGTTAAATGTGTCTTCATATAGGTTTAGTACATAAAAATCTTCTTCAATTTCTAGGTATAAGCACGACTCTGCCTTTTCCCCATATTCCCTCCTACTAACATAGGCACTCCTTCACTGCCCTTCCCTCTTTTTACTTCCTTTAACTTTCCCTCCAAACTTGAGCTATTCCATACTCCTATTCACTCCCATTCACCACAGCTCCCACCCATTTAGGGGGCACCCAGAGTTTCAATTGCTGCAGCAGAGACGCTCTAAAAAAGGTCATATACACCTTAATTTTCAAATACCACTATCGTCACACTCCCCCGTACTCATACAGCAGCAATGCCTCTGCGGGTGCGCACATTACCTCCATATTGACCCGCTGCACCTCTGCAGCAGCAGAGACGCTCCGCCGAGCTACACTTATCCATAGCACCACCACAACTGCAGTGAAGCTCAAGCTAAGCCCTTATTTACCTTCATCTCTACATATCACTACGGACAGTATTTACATTCCAATGGGAACACTCATAACTCCAATACCGACCACCACTGCACCTCTGCAACCTAAGAGGCACCCCGCTGAGCTACACTCACCCATAGCAACCCAGCAACTGCGGTGACGCTCTAGCTGAGCCCTTATTTACTCTCATCTGTACACATCACTACTGACAGCATTTAACATTCCTGCAGGAGCACTCATAATGCTCCAATATTGACTACCACTGCACCTCCGCAACAGAAGAGACGCTCTGCCGAGCCTTATTCTCCCTCTGCACCACCGTTGCAGCAGTGACGCTCCGCCTGAGCTCACACACATCTCCATTTAGCCATTCATTACCAACACACTCCCCAGCACTACAACAGCAGTTAAAACACTTCTGCGGAAGTGCACTTGCCTTCCAATTTTGACTTCCACCGCACATTTGCAACAGCAGAGAAGCTCCGCTGAGCTTCCTTTCCCCTCCTTACCACTGCCGCAGCAGTAACGCTCTGCCTGAGCTCACATACACTTGCATCTAACATACCACTACTGACACACTCCCCAGCACTGCCACAGCAGTTAAATTGCCTCCACGGAAGAGAACTTGCCTTCCAATAACGACTTCCACTGCACCTCTGCAACAGCAGAGAAGCTCCGTTGAGCTTCTTTTCCCCTCTGCACCACTGCCGCAGCAGTGACGCTCTGCCTGAGCTCCCACCTCAAGGAAACCCAGCTGGCCCTAACCTCCAAACACAATACTCCAGAACAAGGGCTCGAGCATGACCCTCTGTATGTGTGCATATGTTTGTATATGGATTTTTGTGTATGTGCGTGTATGTATGTACGTACGTACGCGTATGTGTGTATATATATATATATATATATATATATATATATATATATATATATATATATATATATATATATATATACGTTTATGGGTATATATGTGTATGTATGTATGTATGTACGTACGTACGCGTTTTTATATATACATGTGTATGGGTATGTGTGTGTATGTATACATGTATAAGTTTGTGTATGCGTATGTATGTGTTTTTATGTATGCGTGTATTCATGTGCATGCTTGTGCATGTGCATTTGTGTGTGTCGTACACACCTCCAGTAGGAGCATCCCTGCCCCCTCCTTTCTCCCCACTCTTACTGCACTCTTACTGGATATATATGTATATATATTTTACATTTTTACTCTCCTTTTCTTCTTTCCAGCGTCGAGATCCTCCGCCTGGCAATTACTTGCCCTTTCTCTACTTCCTTACAGTGTTGAGTGCTTCCGCTACCTTTCTACCCCTTCTTTTATCTCCTCCCTTATCTCCTTATCTGTCAATTCCCCCAATAATTTCCTCCTTCCTGCGGCAAATTTTCTCCGCTAACTGTTTTCTTTCAGCATTGATTCTGCTACTTTTTACTTCCCGCTGGAGTTCATGCCCCCCCTGCCCCACCTCACACCCTCTCATTCAGGAGTCTTCACCGCCCAATACCTTTTCCCCACTCCCGCAGGAGCCTGCCCACCCCAACTCTCACTCCCACAGGAGTGTGTCCAAGCTTTGACTCCCTCAGGAGTCAATCCAGCCCCTCCCACGCCTCCGATTAGACTCCTGCAGGAGTCTACTTTCCTCTGTTCCCGCAGGAGCCTCTCTTCCTAAAATATCAATATATCCAGCAGCTGGCATTGTTACATCTGCATTTTGGGGGGTTCTTAAATACGCGGCTGCTGTCCCGAGCTAACACAATGCAATGGCCAACACAAGCGAGCTGCGCTGCAGCCCAGTTCAGCTCGATGGCGTATAATGTCTCCGACACCGCCTGTAGTCCCAGTTAGCAACTTGTTAGCAACCGTCTTTTCAAAGAAGCGTAACCAATTTAATAAATCAAGAGTGTGATGTAACTGATGTGTTTTATGTCGTAGAATAAAACATGAAAGTATCTTGAGTTTGTGTTAGCCACGAACCTTATTTAGGCGATTTAACTGAAACCCCATTGAAAAAAACATTGACTTTGGGACGAGGGAAACGGAACTGCTAAAATGCTAACTAGCTTCCGGGTTTTTGCATACAAATTGACTTCATAGTTCCTTCACTCTATTCGTTCCTCTAGGAGGCCATGTTAGCACATCGTGTGAGGATCATGCGTTACCCTTCTTTGATTGAGAGTTTAACAATCTTAATGGTAACACATTGTAACATGGATAACTTTCATTGTATGGTTGCTTCATACAAATCACTGCATTTAAAACTTTCCTAGCTTTCAATCAATACCAAACACAAACATTCTGTAGATTTCATTTACCACCAATCGCTATAACTCATTAACTATCCATCACAGTCATGTTAAACACATGGAACATGTACACACAAAAACCTAGAACAACTTAAAACAAGCATACATTTCTCAAATAAACAGTTTAACTGAATGTCCATTTAAACTTTGTAAGCTTTTTGATCGCTTATTTGTCTGCCTGGGGAATGTGTATTCCAACTACTCACGTGACTGTAATTAAGTACATTTTTGGGGTATTTGTACTTTCATGAGTATAATTAGTATAAGTCTGTAATTTTACTTGTACTTGAGTACAAATTAAGCTGAGTCATTTACTTTGTTACTTTTAAAATCACAATTCGTTAGAGTACTGTAATTAAATTAATGTTTCAACCACTGACTTTGGCAGCCATTAAAAAAATCTCATCTTAACGGACCAATGAAAAGCCTGATACATTATCTGAACTGAAAAAAAAAAGTTCAGGCTACTGCAGATTTACGCGAGCTGACGGTCATCATAGAGTCATGTGGAATGTGGAAACTATGTGGAAACTTCCACTATCGGGATTTAGTCAGAAACCAAAGAGCTGAAAGAGTATAAAAATGGGCCAATGAAATACCAATGAGTTGGCGGCGTCAGCGTACACAGCTGGCATCAATGACAATAAGTCATGCTATAAAGACGCGGCTGGTGCAATGCTCAACATCCTTTTCGGTTTCAGAGTCTTTCACGAAGCTTCTGAGAGAATCTTTGAGGGTATCTCCAACCTGTGTCTGCAGAGGGAGATCGAGAAGCAGCTTCTCCCGGTTGAGAGCGCGTATACGTTGTGGCAGATGGTCGAGCTGGGTTTTTCTCCCTGGCCTGGCGTCCTTTGGGTCCGGTCCTCCAAGAGCGGTTTGTATATAGGAAAAGATTTCCTAAAAGAGCAACACGGTTGTGCAGCGCGTCTTTTTCAAGACGTCGCTCTGACCGTGCATTTCTGTATGCGGTGGTTTCCTGTCCCCGCATGATGGGTACGAGCACAGCGTTTCATGTCTAGTGAGTACAGTATGTTAATGCGGTGCTCGCGGGCAGTGCATACCGTTACTGTCATGTCATGTCTGTTGCGCAATTAAGATCGCATCTCGCTCTTGCAAAAGAGGGACCCACCCCAGTTGGCAGATCTGAGGGTTACAGTGGGAGTAAATCCACCTCTCGCTCCTCTACGCGCACCATCCAAGCTTCAGGTGAAGAGAAGCGCTGCGCCCTCGGATAGCTGCTCTCTCACTTGATGACACAGAGGATCAGATATCCATCGCTGCATCGGAGGATGGGCTGTCATTGTCTAATGAGGAAGCCAACCCACTCAGCTTTCTCGGGCTGCTTCGGCCGTTGACCTGGTGATGGTTTATCCCCCAGCCCTGCGGCCGGACTGACTAGATGGGTGTTATGCGAAGGAAATAAGGAGGGAAGACCTTCAAAGCCTTCCGTCCCCTTCTTCCCGGAACTGCGCAGTAAGGTCACGCAGTGTTGGGGGCACTTTTTTCTGCCCGATCTTTGTGCGCTTCCATCCTCACCATCCTTGGAGGGTGGGCTGTCAAGGTCTGACGAGGATTCGAACCCGCTCTCTCCCTCCAGGATGATGAGCATGGCGTCGAATCTAGAAGCAGACTTTGTGGCTGTGCTTCCACAGGCTGCTTCGGCCATGGATCTGAAGATGGTTAATCCCCCAGCCTCGCGGCCGGACAAATTAGAGGGGTGTGATGTGGAGGATGAAGGCAAGACCTTCTAAGCCTCCCCGTCCCCCTCTTCCTGGATGGGCACAGTAGGCTCAAGCAGTGTGCTGCGTGCGCCTTCGCCCTCACCAAGCATGCTATGGCCACCTACTGCGCTACTATTAAGTGCAGGCGCTGGCCCAGCTGCGTGAGGATGGTTCTGAACCAGGACTGAGCATGAGCTCCGCACCACAACCGACTATGCTCTGAAAAAAAAAAATAAATAAAAAGTCACTGTTTGTGCCCTGGGAAGGACGATGGTCACATTAGTAGTCCAGGAATGCCACCTCGGGCTAAACCTGGTTGATATGCATGATGTTGATAAAGTTTGCTTTCTTAACTTACCCATATCCCAGGCTGTGAATTTGCCCAGGAAATCATGCCGGTGATAGAGCAGTCGGAGGCGATGGGCGATATCATTATCGGCGGGATTGTATGACCGCTCCCCCCGCCGAGCCATCCACGTCCACTGCTTTTCGCCAACGACGCTCGCCTGTAGCTTTGCTCCCCTGCCCTCGTCTGCGCGACCGGCCAAGCGGCTGCGCTGAGCATCTCGCAGGCAACCAGCGCCCCCCGCCCCAGGGCACCGCTAAGTTCAGTAAACGGGAAGCATCCCTGAGACTGGCCATCTGGAGAGGAGGGAATTTGCTCTTTCCCCGCTGGAGGGCAGGGCTCTTCATTTAACGGCGTAAAAAATCCTCAAAGAAAGAGCATTTTACCCCTTCCCTGGATATGACAGCCTGAATGCTGCCAGTTTGGGACGCTATGACTTCCAGCTCACAGGATCGGTGCATTTCGCCAATGGCTCATGGAGCGCGAGAGAACGGACGAGAGTGAACCTCTCGCCTCCTGGTCTCTCGTGGGACCCCAGCGCTCCCCGGTCGAGCCCACTCACTCCACGCTACCCCACCGCTGGTACGTCAGCGATCGTGTGGGTGGGACCACTTGCAAGGGCTCTGCCTGCCTGGTTAGTGCGAGTCGGCCTGTCGCAATGGCTCATCCATAAGATCAGACTCGGCTATGCGATACAGTTTGCGAAATGGCTCCCCAAGTTCACGGGCATGCATTTTACCAGGGTCAGCCCTGCATCCGCCCCTGTGGAGAGGAGATTGCTGTCCTCCTGGTGAAGGATGCAATCGAGCTGGTCCCTCCAGCCGAGATGGAGTGGGTTTTACAGTCGTACTTCATCGGTGGGCTACGACCAATCCTAAATCTGCGTATTTTGAACCGCTGCCTTCACAGGCTGCACTTCAGAATGCTTACACAGAAGCGCATCATCCGATACGTTTTTCCTTGGGATTGGTTTGCAGCAATAGACCTGAAGGATGCATATTTTCATGTCTCCATACTTCCATGCCACAGGCAGTTCCTGCGGTTTGTGCACATTGAACGTAACATGAACAAAATGCCATGTATAACTATTATCTTCAACTTTTGGACTATTATGAACTGGGAATGGCAGAATTACTTTCTACCAGTGGTTACATGTGCTGCTGAAGATTACAGACACAGATGAGAGGTTTTCACTGACTGTGGGCTATATTTTCTGTTGTTTTTGAACCTAAATAAGCACTAAATGTCTGCTATATGTAGTTCTTCTGTAGTTGGTAACATATCGGAGACCGTAAGGGGCTGTATGTGTTTATATATGTTCATTTATTTATTTATTTATTTATTTATTTAATATAATTACAGATGTTACAGTAGTCTATTTCGCACTGTCATTGATCTGGAGATATAATCAACTCATGTTCATAAAAAAGTTAGTAATAAACATTTCTACACAAGTGTTTATGTGTGTAAAGCATCTGTTTTGTGAGAAGTGCTTCTCATATGGTATGTGAGCGACCTGTACAGCTTTATTGTAGACATTTATTCGAGCGAGAATGACATCGACTGAAACTTTCTGTCATACACCACGCCCACCAAAAGGGTACCCTTGGTAGTGGAAACGCAAGCCTGATAAAGGTGACCCGTACCAACCCGAACCGTACCAGTCAGTGGAAATGAGCCATAACAGTTCCCATTTGTCCCACAACACGACCTGCAGTCAGTTTAACTGCGCATTAGAACCATTATTCCTAATATCTCATTCACCCTGTCTTTTTGCAAGCTCATCTATTTTCTCTGACACCAAGGCAGGATTTGCGTCATTTGAACAAGAACTGGCAATGTGCCCATCTTCCCCACACCTAAAACAATAGCCTGGCTTTGGCCTAATAGGGTGAGATATGTCTGTAAGTCTGGGCTTTCTGTTGGAACCATCAGTACCTTGTTTTCTTGAGGATTTAAGAATGGTTGATTTGGGGTTTGTTTTATCTTTGGGCTGCTTAGAAGTTAATAATGCAAGCTGGTTCCAAAGGTCTGCAATCTGACTTGCCAAATGCACAGTAATGGGACTATGCTCAGACAGATCATTCCCAGTAGCATATTGAGACTGCACAACTGCACGCTGCTTAACACTTCTCAGATGTTGTTTCATGCGAGCATTTTTGGAAACATGTTTACTTTCCTCTGTGCGTAGTAAAATCCTTAACTCTACAAAAGTAGAAGGGAACTGTTTCTTTCGCTCTAGCTGTAGCTCTGCGATTAAAGAACTTTCCCAACATCCTCTGCAGAATTGTTTAAGCAGGTGCTTGTCCACATCAGAATCAAGAACTCATGGCAGACTACAATGCTACATGCAGATGTTGAAAGTAAGCAGATGGTTTCTCTCCTGGGTTCTGAAAGATATTTAGGAATTTGGCAAATAGCTCATCGCCATCCTCAATGGTGGTAAAAGCAGAATCAAGTAGTTGGAGGTAAGTAGAGGGAGATGCTGTTAAGCCAACAGACTTGATGATGTCAGCTGCTGGAGAAAGTAAACTCTCACAGATCCTACGTACTCTGTGAAAATCAAAGACTGTTGGGTCTAGCAAAAATAACTCAACACCAGTGCGCCAAGTCTCATAGTCAACTTCGTTGGGTGGATGAGGGACACGTCCAAAAAACACTCGGAGTCGTAATGGTGAATTCCCATGAACAGTTAATTCAGTACTTTGCACAAGATGTTCCACTACAACTTTCTGCACTCCAGGTGGATTAAAATCACTATCAGTGAGGTATGGAGATTGTGGTCCTGTGGCTGCTGTGGCAAGTGGGACACTGTTATGAGCAGATTCTGTCATTACTGGAGACTGCTTGGATGTAAAATCAGTCAAAGATGGGTTTGCGGACTGCACAGATGAAGTGTCATTATCTTTGGAAAAAAAAGGTGAAAGACATGGCTGTGGGACCACCATTTCATGCATATGAGCTAACATCCCCTTCAAAACATCCTCAAAACTTTCACCACTGCGACTTGCCAATTCTTTGAGTTCATTCAGATAAGTTTGTGTTGTATTTCTCCCAAGAATGTCAACATAAACATTAGAAAGGGCTGTCACATGGAAAGAAACATCAGGATTATTCTTCGCTTGCTGGACATATGGAAGTACTGTTTGAAGTGTTTGCACTGCTTGTTCAGAGTTTATCTCAACTATCAAGGACTTCTGAGATTCTAAATTAGGATCCCTCATTGTCTATAAACTGATCCATATTGTTTTACAAAGTCCAATATTTCTTTATCCACTTCTGTCTCAGTAATGCCACTGATTAAGACTTTATTAGGAACTTTAACACCTTTCTCTTCAATAATTTTCATTTTGGCACGTTCGCTCTGTTGTTGTTTAATTAGTTTCTGCACGAAAAACTTCAAAATTACAATTATTTTTATTTATAGTTTAAGAGGAATTTTTAAAATTTTGATTATTAGTTAGAGTGTGTGTGTTTCTTTGTTGCCTCCTGGCTCTGGCTCGCCACTTTTGTGTAACGCTTGTAAGAGTATATTTTTCCTTTTTGCAGATGCTAACTAAAGGCTACACAACTAATATCTTGTTGTCAGTCAGGTTAATGGGCCAAATCAGAAAACTCAAAGTTCGGAGGCAAAGTATACAAACACACACACTCAATGCAAAGCTTAAAGTGTTATAATTTTCCGTTAACTGTGGTGAATAAGAGAAAACTGATCAAATAAAATACAATTTGTACAAGGAGAAAAAGAAACAAAAACAATAACCAACAAAACTTTTTTTTTTTTTTGCAAAAAACAAATGAATCAGATAAATGTATCTTTCTCTGCATCAAAACATCATAATCATTCACAGTCATATAAAATTATTATACAGTCCAAATAACAATTTTTTTTAGAAATGAAAAGTAAGACAACTTGAAACTGAAATTCAACTTTTGATGTGAATTGACCTCAGTCCTGGATTTTGAGTTCAGAAAATACCTCCAATCCTTAAGAGTTCAAATGAAAATAATCACCATCAGCCAAAAAGAAGATGATAATCCAGAAAACGAAATGTTTAGAGTTAAAAGTCTATGGGTGGCTCGTCATCATCCTCTTCTGTCAGCGCGAAATGTTCAGCAGAAAATCCAAGTTTAAATGAACGCAACAAATCTGGCCTGAATACACAGAATAACATCTCTTAAAAGCTTATATAACTCAAGCTAACCCATTATTTACGATGAAAATCGTACTTTAGGTGCAATGAACATAAAATTACACATACATAGGAAATGTCACACAATAAAAATGTTACACATCAAAATAAACCTTTAACTCACCAATTCCTCTGAATTATTATTAGGTTAATACACCATGAACTCCAACTCCAGCTTCAACTCAAAACTTCAGATCATCAAGGTCTTTTACCAGCTAAATTTAATCTCTTAGCTCAAACTTTTGACTAGCGATTTAGTTGTGAATAACTAATAAATCATCTGTGTATGCGCAGTTATTTTTCTATTTAAAAATAACAAATCTTTTCCTCTAAATCTCTTTGCTTTTCATACTCGTCTGTGTTCGCTTTTTTTTTCTTCTCCCCTTTCGGTTTCTCCCGTAACTCCGGTGGGCAGAGCCAGCGTCGTTCTGAAAACTCTACCCATTGGGCAATTTTTACCTGCAGTGCTGATTCTAATTTTGGTGCAGTAATTTGCATATCACTTACATGCTTAAAGGGCACCTAGGTTAGCCCTTTTTTCAGATTTAAAGGGCACATAGTTTACCTCTTTTTTATGATTTAATATTAATATTATGGTTCTTCTGAGTGTGCCAGTTTAGGTTCAGTTTAAAACACAATTTAGATTTTTTTATTATAATTTGTTAAAAAGTGTCAGGTTGGGGGCGTTTCCACAGTTCACTGATTTAGGGGTGTGTTGCTTCACATGTAGACTAGTTTCGGCTTCCCGCCCAACGTAACAAGGGGGCGGGGCCATGAGCTCACCCGAGCTCAGGCAGACTGAGAGGAGAGGATCCGCATTCAGTCGTACATGTACGACTCGGACACAGACCAAGCAGAGAGTACAAAATCATATGTGTCTTTGTACAGTTTTACAGCCAACTGTGTGCTAGTTTCAAGTGCTGAGCTTGTACACAGAAACTAATAACCACGCACACTGAATTAACTTTGACTGAGGCACCGGATGCGCCGCTCGAAGCCGCGACACGGCACACCAGACACTCTCTGTGGCGCGGCAGAAACATGAAGTGTCCCGATATCGTCGCGCCACGCATTTTTGAATTCTAAACATAGGTTTCTGCAGCAGTCCGCGGCACCCAGCCATCGACTTGAGTGTACCCTGATAGAAACCTATGTTTAGAATTCTAAAACGCATGCTAGTTAAGATCACAGGGAGCTTCTGGGTAGACTCAATGAGAAGTACACATGTTTGCAAACCTACCTAAAGATACAACCAATAATTCCGATTAGAGCGATAATGTGGAGAATATTGATCTTGTGTTGAGCCCAATGAGCCTTGCATCTAAAAATAGAGCAGGGGTGTTCCTTTAGTGATATTGCTTCAAGTCACGCTGAAAATGGCGGACGTGAATCAACAAACTGAGGATATGATGACGCGCCTGTCAATCAATATTGGTGGGCGGGGGGACCGCACTCCTACGTAAAGTTGCGGTCGGTTTGAAAACTGCTCCAATTTGTCCAGCGTTTTTTATGTTGTTAAATTGAAAAAAAAAAACACTGGGTGTGCTTATATCACCCCAATATGACGGTCTATACACCATACATGCACATATTTCTGTCTAAACAGCTCGAAAAGTCGATTTTTTACCATAGGTGTCCTTTAATATAAGTGGTTTGCGTCTCCAGAATGTGCCTGTAAAGTTTCAGCTAAAGTTTCAGCTGGCTGTAAAGTTATCAGATTTTTTATTATACTTTTTAATAAATTCCTATTTATACATTTTTGCACTGGGTGGCGGTTTTGGTGTGCTGCTCCTTCAAGGCTAGTTCTCCCCGCCCACCGTGCCTTTCTGCATGCCTTAATCTCCTCCCTCGGCTGCGTCAGACAACAGACAGACTTAAAGGAAGCTGATCTCACGTAGTGTTTGTGGGAAATACTACAGTAAGAACTTTACCAATGAGTATTTGCTGTGCAGTTGCATCGATGAGTCACACAAAGTTCACGCGCACACACGCACACACCGCAGCAGACACACACACAGACAGACAGACAGAGCGCCCGTTTAGCTTTTTCTCTCTTTTGCACGCAAATGTGACAGGATACAGGTTATTATCCACTGCTTTATGGACATATGTTATGTTAATGTACAAAATAAATCTGATTTAACGTCCACAAACCGGGATTGAAGCGTCTTCCTTTATAATTGTTCTGACACGCGGCTGTGCTGATGAAGTAAAGCTGAAGTAAATCGCTGTGATTCATTACACACGTGCACTGTTTTAAAACATTTTAAACATGTGAAACTTACTCTTGATCACATGTGATGATGATTGATGATCCTAACGAACTGAACACACCTTTTATTCCCGGTTGCTTTGCGTACATCTGGTCTTGTTGACATGGTTATACATGTGACTACCGGGACATGTTAATACCCGCAGCTGTCAATCAATTCGTTGGGTGGGGGAACCGCACTCCTACATAAAGTTGAGGTCGATCTGAAAACCGCTCCAATTGGTCCACCGTTTTTATGTTGCTAAATTGAAAAACTGGGTGTGTTTATATCACCCCAATATGACGGTCTATACACCATACACGCACATATGTCTGTCCAAACAGCTTGAAAAGTAGATTTTTCACCATAGGTGCCCTATAAAGGAATTAAAGGCATTTCTCTCATTTTCAATGTCTGTCTTTTTTTCTTTCATGTAAGAAATTTACATCATAGACATGTTATAAACTTTTTTTCTTTATACTACTAATTTTAATAGGAATTTTAGTCCTGGTTACACAAGTCATCCTGTGGATAACCTTTTGCTGGGTGCCTGTGGATTGCTTTGAAAATGAAATCAAAGCTCAGACATGTAGACACCACTGGAGGATAATATGCAGTTCAAAACCACGATCTGAAGGATGACACCATGTTTGCAGTTTTTTTAGACATGAATGAATGAATGAACATACCTTTTACTTCGACTTAGTCCTTTTATTTATCAGGGGTCGCCACAGCGGAATGAACCACCAACTTATCTAGCAATGTTTTACACAGTGGATGCCCTTCCATCTGCAACCTAGTACTGAGAAACATCCATACACATTCATTCACATACGTACACTATGGCCAATTTAGCTTATTCAATCGCATGTCTTTCTCCTGTGGGGGGAAACCGGAGCACTAGGTGCAAACCCACGCAAGCACGGGCAAAACATGCAAACTCCACACAGAAATGCCAACTAACCCAGCCGGGACTTGAACCAGCGACCTTCTTTCTGTGAGGCGACAGTGCTAACCACTGAGCCACCGTGCCACCAGGTATGTTTTAAAACTATTTTAGTCATGCAAAGCTAATGTAGATTGTGTTTGTTTTTATGAAAGGCTTATATGCACAAGAAGTACACCGTTATTTCACTGTACTTATGCGGTACATTGCGGGTTGTAAATTAAAGGGTTACCAAAGATTGACATTTTTCAATTTCATGGGGTACCTTTTACAGTATCTAAAATATAGTCAGTTAAATAGACTTAAGCATTCATTTAGTTGTTCAAGTGTAAAAGGAGATAAAAAGCAGTTTAAACAAGCAATGTACGTGAGGAGCAGCGAGAACAGTTGAAAATGAAAAGTTAATGTCACTCATTGTCTTGGTAACGTAAGTGTAACATAATGACAGGATATTTCTGTTTTATTAAGTTGAATAACAAAACATAAGTAAATTGTACTCTTCTGCCTAACCAGTTTTACTAAGTTCAATTGTTTAATTTTTGAACTTCTGACATGATCATACTCTACTTTGAATATTCGGTCTGAAATAGCCTGTAATTATGACAACATTGGCACTATATAATTGACTGTGAACAATGCTATATTTTTAAAGTAATTGGCTGATTATGATTTCACTATTTAGAATTTGCAAACAATACTTTTCTGAAATTAAATCATTAAGGAGAAAGTCAGAATGTGCAAATTTAAAACCAACTTTAACTCAAAGCCAGGTTTAGGGAAATTTTCAGTAATAAGTATAATTCTTCACCCCGCTAGCCTGTCAACAGCTATGCTGGACAAAGTGTGTGTCTCTATAGGATGTCAGCAAAGACCAGCAATCATTGCATGCATAAAGTATTGTACATTATAAGTTTTGCTTGCTACACAACTGAAAAGGTGCTAGATATTGTATTGTTTTTCAAAAAGGTTTTAAAGTTTGGGACTGCAGTATTATAAAGTAGCTAACTATAAAGTTTTCTAATTGGCGAATGGCATGATATATTGTTTTAAGGTTCTATGATTATCTATTTAGCGTGTGGTGATAAGTGGCTTTGGACGGCTGGGAGAGATTTTCAATTTTCAATGCTATTTTGCTAAAGTTAGCATTTTCACAGATCGCCAACTCCACCATTAAACTAATTTAACATACACACACATTCAGTTGGTAAAGGAAAAAAAGTAAAGAGTGAAGTATAAAAGCATGAGGTTTAGTAGTATTTGATATTGAGCAGATCTACAGCCTGAAGAAAATGGTTTCGTTGATACTTAATGTATCTGTTACAGAGACTAAGTTTGATACTTGTGGTCTCTTGAAGTTTGAAGAGTGCTGATGTAGATCATTGAGGCTCCAGATGATCTTTGCTGAAGTTAGTTGATGAGAGAGAACCAGTTTGAGTCTGAGGATATTTGATTATTAGAAAGACAAGACCAGAAGCTGGCACAGCTTGGATGATAACTTCCTGTTTTTATTGTGATTTTAACAACTTAACATACACCAAAAATGTTAAGGCATTGTGTAGCTACATAATAATATGACCGTCATGTTCACTGTATGCATATCTATAACAAAACAGAGCCTATAACATAACTGCCTCTTTTTATTTTCATTGAAAAATATGAAACACACCCTGTCTCTTTTGCTGAAAATCAGTTTTAATAATTAATCATGGCCATTATATTAGTAGAATGCACAATACGTTTATATAATATAGGAAATAAAGGCAAGCAATCAGTTAAATGTGCAGAATCAGTGTACGTGGACTGCCTGGAGCTCAGATGTCCGCATACACTGCAGCGCATTCCAGAGTATGTGTGTGTGGTCATGTGATGTGCATTTTCAATGGTGTAGTGTGGAAGGCAAGCTTTTTAGAAATGTTAAAGGAAACGCCAGTCTGGACATAGATCGTTTTCATTCTAAACCGCTGTTTTAAAAATAAGATGCATCAGTGTAAATGGGGTCTTATAGTCTTTGTGTTGGCACTGCACTACATGGGGCCCAGGTCAGGGAGCAGACAGACTGGCTTAACCAACCGTCTGCTTGACTCTACAGTGTACCAATGTAGAAAGCCAGCTCAAGAGGTAAATTTTAATAATTAATCACAACAAGTTAGTATTAATTAAAATATCTATAGGTTATAAGCTTTTACTTGACGTCTTTAGGTCGAGTGTTTAACGAACATTAATTTCTGGGTTATATGAAATAACCTTGTTAAAATACAAAACTACACAGAGCATGTTTTAAATCGGCATGATTAGGGACTTGAGTTATAAGCAAATAATTAATAACTTCAAGTGAATAAACAAAGCTTTAATAACTACACTGAATACTTACAGTAAACCAAGCTAACACACACACACACAGACACTTGGCATAGGAAAAGGCAGTAAAGAGTGAAGAATAAAAGCATAAAGTTATAGCAGTATTTGATTTTCAGCAGATCTACAGCCTGAAGCAAACATCAGTTTCATAATTCAAACAGCTTTGCAAAATGGTGTAGATGATACTTAATGAATCTGTTACAGAGTCTAGATTTGATACTTGCAGTCTCGACAAGTATGAGTGCCCTAGTTGATCTTTGCTGAAGTTAGTTTGAGTCCAAGGATCTTGATGAATGGAAATACAAGGTTGGACAAGGCCTAGCACATCTTAGGATGCAGTTGTAGAAGATTTAATTACTAGAAAAAAAACACATCTTCTCGCGTAAAATCTGGTTGCAAGGTTGCTTTAGAAGCTGAAATGACCAATGAGAAAGTTACCTTTCCAAGGGAAGTTTTACAATCCTTTGTCCCTAAGCTTGGTAATTTGCATATGCATCCTAAATGAATGATGAAGAAATGTTTAAAATTAATTTAAATGTTAATATGTTGCACAAGTATTAACATAAAATATGAACCATTGTTCAGCACAACAAACCATCACTGCAGGGACATCAAGCAGGGGCAGACTGGCCATCTGGCAGACCGGGCAGTTTCCCGCTGGGCCGACGTACTTTTTGGGCTGGGCTGATCATAGTCTTAGATCTGATCGGCCCATAAAAGACTTAGCAGCCTATCTTTTTTCTGTCTTATTAGTTCATGATGCTGTGATCTGTGACTCTCTGAAAGTAAGATGCTTTTTTTTTTGGACAGACAGACCGGGCCGGCCCATGTGACACTCTGCAGCCCATTGGTTCTTTTCGTTATTGACATTGGGCTGGCCCAATCACAAACTCCTAGTAGTTTGGGCTCTGTGTAAGCGTGCAACATCGATGTTTATTTGTCAAAATAGTCAGAGAGTGTCAGAGAGAAGAAAACGGAGGGGAGGCACAGAGAAATTGCGGGAAACACTGGCGTTTCATTTAGCGGTTCTGAAAAGTTCTCCGTTCATTCTAGTTCACGGCTAAAACGACAATCACATGACCACACACACACTCTGCCAAGAGCTGCAGCCAGTATTTCAGCTGGTGCTTTGAGCATAAACCCCAGGTGAGAGTATAGTGCACACCAGACAGTTCATCAAAGATCTACTAATGGATCTCATCTCACTATAGTTGTTAAACGTAATTTTGAATTCATCTTGTTGTCTCTATCTAATGACTCTTCTGTCTTTTGAATCACTTGTTCTCAGGTAACTCTGTTTTGGCTGAGTGCAGAGATAAGTTACTATATTAATTTATGTAGCCATGCACACTGATTCTGCACATTGACTGATTGCTTGTCTTAATCGAATAAATTTATTGGACGTTATACTTTTATAATGGCCATTATTGATTTTTAAAACTGATATTCAGCAAAAGAGACGGGGTAAAGTTTGTTTTTTTCAATGAAAATGAAAGGAGGCAGTTATATTTAAGCCCTGTTTTATTATAAATGTGCAGAGTGAAGATGAAGGTCATATAAATATGTAGTTTGGTGTCTGTTAATCATAATATCAAAATGAAACAAATTTCCTTATTATGTTTTCATTGTTAGGATGAAACGACAAGCAGGATGAGGTGAATGAGGTTATAAAGTACACTGTTCTCTTTGAAGATTTACCCATGCATCAGCAGGCAGTTTTTGTTATGTTAATTATTTAATATAGGCTGAGTGAATATTGTATTGAATAAGCTAAATTGGCTGTAGTGTATGAGTGTTTGTGTGAATGAGTGTGTATGGGCGATTTCCGATACTGGGTTGTGGTTGGAAGGGCATCTGCTGCATAAAACATGCTGGAATAGTTGGCAGTTCATTCCGCTGTGGCAACCCCTGATAAATAAGGGACTAAGGCGAAAGAATATGAATGAATAGTGTATTTTTTAGAACTTAACAAAAATCTTTATTGGCAGTATACAAAAAATTAATTGAGAATAATGTCTGTATTTGTTTATTTTATATATATATATATATATATATATATATATATATATATATATATATATATATATATATATATATATATATATATGGCTTTTGTGTTTTCGTAAAATAGGAGTTGATGAACATTTTGGACATGCACAAAGAGATAGCATTTTGATTGAATGTAGTGGGCCTCTCTGGCCCAAAATGCCTGGGCCAATTTTTTTCCCCCATCTAGCCCTGACATCAAGCATGACACATCTGTGATCCTGTTCAACTGCAGTAGTGCTTAAAGAGCCCATATTATGGGTTTTTGAAAATGCTATTCCATATAGTGTCACACAGCTCTAAGTGAAGTGAAATGTCCAGCTAAGGCTTAAATCTGTAAGTGTACAGTGTTTAAAACTGTTGATTCATCTATAAAAGAGTCGACTCATAGTGCTTCGAACGAGTTATCTTGATAACGAGTCATTAGGTGTTTCGTGATGACACGGCTATGAAACAAACCCGGGAGACTTGAAACCTGCGGCCCCGCCCACTAACAGAAAAAAAGCAACACACACACACACACAGACACACACAGACACCGGTCGAATGAAGTCACGCTGTGCAGATGGATGTACTTGACAGTCTAATCAAAGATGAAACCTCAGCAATATAGCCCAGCCTTGAGCAGATCGAGTGCTTCTGGAAACTACATGCTTACAAAGAAGACTTCATCAGTTTGTTAAAGGAAGGATCAGTAAAGACTGTTAAAACATGGATCAGTGCATCATGAATCAGTTTCTTCCCCCATTTCACAAGTGTAAGTACGTGCGATTAAAATTATTGCCTCGTTTACTCTAGCTTGCAAATTATGTATTTAGTTGTGTTTTGTTACTTGTAACTGCGCGTACTGTATCAGTTTATCTCTTTTTCTCATATTGCGTGTAAAGCCATGTTGAAATCGCAACGCGTGCCGCTTTGTTTACGGATCGTCAGCTGTTTCTACACACATGCAACGGTCAAGTTTCAAAATAGTTCAGCTCAGGTTCGAGGTGAGGTGTCTAAATTGCACCCAGCAAGCTGAACTGGCGCTCTTGGCGTGTGTGTCGTGTCCTCTGGGAAGGAGTGTAATGTGTGTGTGTGTAGCACCGGAGCAAGTGTGTGTGTGTGTGTGTGTGCGTGTGTGTGTGTGTGTGTGTGTGTGTGTGTGTGTGTGTGTGTGTGAAAAGAGCAGGTTGACTGTGATGGGCTAGGAGATCTCCTCGCCAGTTCTTGGACTTTTTGCTCAATAAAATAGTTAGTCGTTGGTATTTTCTAGTCCATCGTCTGTATTTACATTCACCCACTGGCAGCCAAAATCCATTATGAAGCGTGTATGCACTGTGACTACTTTTATATTGTTGATTAGCAGCTGGCCATTTCACTCTGTCTCGCGCTGAAGCCTGTCAGTGTCCTCGACCAATCGCAGCAGGCTGTCATCGGTCCAATCAGCGCAGATTAGCTTCGCGCGGAGGAGGGGTTAGGGAACAAATGAATCGCTGAACGATTCATATGGGAGTCGCTGGGATAATTAGGTAAAAATAAATGCAGATTATAAGACCATCAAAGTGTTGACCTTGCATGCATATTAGACTGTTGTTGGAGACCCTTACAACCTAAATATGACCCTATTTCATGTATAATATGGGCTCTTTAACATCAGTTCCAAGAGTTTTAACACACAGAAGATGAATATACAACACTTGATTAGACACTAAGAGGAAATACATGATTATATGAAAACAAGCATAAATAATAAATCTGGTTTTATAGGATCAGAATCATGTCTCTGTTTATAATGAAATGGCCTTCCTTTTTACACATTTCTTTATGAGGCATGAATACCATTGGGGTTGGGTTACACACTGATCGAACAGGCTGACAAGAAGGGGGTGTTTGTGCATTATTTGTTCAATATAACAAGATAATTGTGTGTCTGATTGGTCTCATTTGTTAAACTAAACGTAGATAATTTGCAGCACATAAAACCTGGAGCCGATCAGTTGGTTAGGGGTTACTGACAGGCAGGATTTTTATAATTAAATTCTCTCTTGCAACGATACCTCTGGAAGTCAATTTGAAGTGGTTTGATGAAAATTTTGATACCTGTGCTCTTATTGACTTTGGGGGAGTCTTATTGACTCTGTTTTTATAATAAACTTAAACTGTCTGTGCTTCCACTTTCCCAGCTTATTACTGTCCAAACCCTGTGGTCTGAAATCTGGCACTCAATGCACTGATGATGCTATCCATTGCAACAAAAAATATTTTGTTCCTGAATGCATTTTCTGCACTGTCTTCAGTAGTTGCATCTTCTTGTGTCATCTCATCATGCATGCGTTTCCTTTTGCGCTTCCGTCTCTCTTCAGTCCGAAAATGGTTAGGGACATCCATTGTTTGTGCTACTAGGGAGGCCTCTGCAAGCAGTGAGTCCCAACTGTCACGAAGAGCCTGCATTTCCTCTTGTAGTGCCTTGACGTTTGCAGCCTGAACATCCAGAGAAATATCTCCTGCCTGAAGAATTACATTTTGGTTTTCAATGCACTGCAAAATCTTTACCCACACATTGAGCAGGACGATAGCGTCAAAGGTCTTGAAATAACTTATCAAACCATTTGCCTCAGACTTGGCTTCACTAGCTAAACTACAGGTGGCTAAGACACATTCCAGTGCCTCAAGGATGGAGGGCAAGTGCACTGCCACAACTCGTACTGCAGCAATGCGGGCACTCCATCGAGTGTCAGAGAGACGATGAAGAGAGAACCCTGTCTTTTCCTTCAGGATTGCCCATCGCTCTGGGCTAGCACTGAAAAGATTATAGAGACGGTTTACAGAGCCAAAAAATGTTGCAACCTCTGGACATGACTCAGCTGCATGGACACCAACCAGATTGAGGGTGTGGGAAGCACAGGCAGAGAATGTAGCAAGCGGATTGACTTTTAAAATCTGAGCTTGTACTCCTTTCACCTTTCCAGACATGTTGGCTCCATTATCATAGCCTTGTCCTCTACAGTCTTGTAAAGGTATGCCATTGGACTGCAACACTTCTAGAATCATTTCAGAAATTTCCTGGCCTGTCTTTTTGTGAAAATCTTTGAATTCAATAAACCTCTCAACTATCTTCCAAACACCGCTGTCTTCTTTGTCTTGATGTACATATCATATCAACAGCACATTCTGTTCTGTATGAGATATGTCTGGTGTTGAGTCACATATGACAGAGTAATATACTGCATCTTCTCTTTCTTTCATGATAGTGTTGAGCACTCTCTTGCCACAGATCTCAATGAACTCGTTCTGGGTGTCTGGACTTAGGTACTGAGTTAAACGTGACCCTTTCTTTTTTTGTCTTACTTTTTCTATGTGCTCTTGTAAGAGGGGATCATAATGGGCCAACAGCTCAAGAGTTCCAAGAAAATTGCCATTATGTACATCATCCAAATTTGAGGTTTTGCCTCTGAATGCAAGATTTCTTGAAGCTAAATGAAGAGTTACATCTAAAAGCCTCTCTAAGATCTTGGTATGCTTCTCTGCTTCTGTCTGAAACTGTTTTTGAAGGTGCCCATCAACTCCTGTAGCTACCAATAATGAGTGCTGAAGGCTTTTCCATTTTACATAGCACTGCTTATAGGGAGTGTGTGTCTCATGTTCAGGGAACTTTCTATACATTTTTTGCCATTTGATGTCTGCCAACTTAAGTCCATCCTTGCTGTTCAGTGCACTTTTAGATGGCCTAGTCTGCTCATGTGAGAACAGAAGGCATGGGATACAGAACAGAGCATTTGCACTGTCACTGTGAATCAGCCAGTCCCTCCTAATCTTCTCCCGCCCATTGGCTGACTTAACGTATTGAAGATAGTTAGGGAATGCTTTGCCGTCCTTGTCTTTGGGTGCCACTTTGGTCAGGTCTCTACTTTGACTAGCCAGTCTGCAAACTAGAGTATCTCTCTGCTGAGCAGTTAGGTTCTCTGGCCACAGTCCTGGGTCCTCTGACAACTCCTCTTCATTTCCCTCACTTTGCCCTTCCTTTTCTCTCTCCCCAGCCTCCTCACTACTCTCAAACACATCTACAAGCATGAAATATACATTATTTATGTTAGCCTCAACCTTATTGTAGTCTCACATGTAATAATTAATCTTAATTGATAATAGTACTATAATAGTAGTAGTATGTAGTAGTATGATAATAGTAGACTGCTGCTCATTTCAGTTGAAACTGCTACAGCACATAATTGCTGGTAATAACTTAAAGTTGCCTCTATGAGCTCACCTTCTCTCTCACATAATCAGAATCGCACCCTGCCTTGTCTTCTGCATCTGATACAGAACTCTCTACACCAACAAACACAAAAAATAGGTATTAGCCTCTTAACGTACAAAAAACCCAACCTACTTGTTAAAGCAAGCTCCCTTTGTATTCCAAGAGTCATTTCAGTGCAAGATAAAGTGCAACAAATTTGAAAACTTTCCACAAAAATTATGGGAATTAAAGGAAATTAATGGAGATTAAATGGAATTTGGGTATAATTTCAACAAACTGTATCATATCCAAACATAAATATCAAAAATTAGTTTTTTAAAAATAGTAAAACAATGTAAACAACATGATATTTTATCAGATTTGTTTTAGAGTAGAACTTTAAAACTTTATCTCTTGTACTGAATCATCAATTCTTCCACTGAATAACAAAAACATGAATGTTGAGTAAAATATTCCTCATCATTACTCTTTATGTAGTTGGCAAGCTCAAGTGTGTCCTCAGTACTTCAGGGTTGAAGAAATAATCAGTTAATGTGATGGAGGAATGCACAGTGCATGTAAGGGGTGTAGCCTCAGTAGCCCTGCAGTGTGCATGTGATTTAATAGCAGACATATTTAAGTGTGCTGCATTAAATCTGCTTGTTTTACCCAAGATTATGCTAAAGAAATATCTATGCTACAATAGATATTTAAGTTCCCTGTTAAGGGAATAACCTTTCAGTTCTGTAAATCCCCATTAATTCCCTTATATTCCTGTTAACTCCCATGGAAATTTTCCAACTTTGAAAATTCCCAGAATTTTGCAACCCTATTCATTGGCTTTGATAGCATCATGAATTTATTGAGCATTGACTATAGCTTTTAAGCACAGCACTGTGCTGCAACGCTAGGGCTTTTCACCAAACAAAAATGATAATTTGCTTTATTGCTCAAATCAATATTACCTGTGTGCACTTGAGAACACAGTGATATTGGTAGGCACATTTACATGTGCAGAAATATAGGCGGATAATTTATTAAGGAGTTTGAGAATATGGCAAACATTAAGCAATAGTAGGGCTAGTAACTTTACATTGTGCTGACACTTTTTCCACCACTCCACTCTCTCAGTATACGTTCTCATTCCCACGGAGTCAGCTCTGCTGTCTTCAGTAGGCAATAGCACTTAGCACACACACTGAATCAAAAGGCTTACTTATTTAAGGTAAACAACTCACAATTAGGAAGCAAGGGGGGAGCTCGCCCTTTCAGCAATGATCTCACCTTGTCTTTCCTCATTTCTGCTCTCAGTCTCAGCCTCATCTCCAGAAGAGCAGCCAGGACTGGCCAGTGCTGCTACTGCTTGTGTGTCTGAACCACTGGTTGTTTCTGAAACTGGTTAATGTTGGCAACCTGACGTTAGCTGGCCTAGCTCATAATTTACTTACAGCAGCAAGCTGCCTGGTTGACAAACTAAGCTAAAGATTTAACATTAGCATACATACATTACAGGGCTCGAAATTAACTTTTTTACTTGGTAGCACTGGTGCTCCCAACTTCTACATTTTTTGGGATGCTCCTAACTTTTTGGAGCACCCATTTTCTTTTTAGTTATGTGCCGATCTTGATTCTTAATGGCCGATTTTGATTAGCACACGTACATCTCGGAGATGTCTATTTGACGTCTGCATTCACATCTGCAAGACATCTACAAGACGTTTCCTATCAGATGTGAAATAAACTTCTATTAGACATCTTTAAGATGTTTGCAATTCAGAATGTGTGTAAAACTGACATCATACAGACGTCTGCCAGATGTTTGTATACAGCAGGTGCTTTCCAGATCAAGAGATCTTTAACAGACATCTTGCAGACGTATACAGACACAAAATATCTAATACAATGGCATTTCAACCTTTATTCCATTAAAAGGGATAAATCAAGTATATAATTTCTTATATTAGTATTACTTAATTGTTTAGATTTTTAAAAGGCAAATTAACTTCTTTCACATTTACACATGGATCGATAATTGCAATAATTTGACCATTAACAGCTGAAAAAAATTATTGGAAATAAAAATTCATTCTCTGTCACAAGGGGGCGCTTTAGGAGCGCTAAAATATTACGGTTTCCCTAGTAATGACTGTACACAAATCAGCATTATATGCGACCAAAATGGTTGCAATTTCGAGCCCTGCATTAGCAGCAGCTGTCTGGAGTTGACTATGTTAACTTTAATTAGATGTAGTTTCATAACAAGCAAACTCAGTTCACCTTTTGAAAAGAAAGCAGTCATCAGCTGCTTCCCCTCATTCTGCCTCCTTTCTTTTTCCTTCCTGTCTTTCTTTTTTTGAAAGCCCAATTTGGGCTTTTTGCGCAGCATGATCAGGCTCTAGACTCACTGCGTTACTTGTTTGCCGCCAGCTGCCGTCTATGGGCGGACTAAACCATTTCGGGGAGGGGGGGGTGTTATCAATATATTTTGAAATAAATAATGACATTGACATCAATTGGAGGGGCCAATTAATTCGAAGTAGGCTACAAAAAAAAATAATAATAAAAAATTGGTGGGATTTCAAAGGGCCCTCTCCCTAGACGGGGCCCTGGGTAGTCAGGTCCACTTTTCCCCCCACTACCACGCCCATGACTGTCACTATGAATCAATAGTACTATCAGACCATAGCTCAGTGGTTCTTCATTTATTATTTCAATATAATAATAAAACGAAAACATGGAAATATATTAGAATATATTAGAAGCTGTAGACAATAAAATATTGGCTAAGATTTTAGCCACATGCTTTGAGAAAATTCTTCACTCTGTGATCTTTGAAGATCAACCAGGATTTACTAAAAAGAAAAAAGACAAATAAATTTCTCAACATCAGACAATTGCTTAATATCATTTACTCAAAAGAAAACTTCTTGTCATAACACACTGAGGACTTGATATGAGAAGTGTAGAATTCAGAGCAGTTTATTGAAAACATTGTATTCAAAGTCTTATCTGTTGAATGAGAGTTCATGGAAGAGATGGCGAAATCCGGTGTAGACACACAACATACACATGAAAGGAATTCCGGAGTACGAGAAGCCAGGAGGAAACATGTAATTTAGCAGGTGAGATGGATCCAAGACATTTGCTCTGGGCACCCAGGATAGTTCCTCTGGGCCTTACCCCTCCCAGTCGATCAGGTATTCTAGTAGATTACCCCAGCGTCAGGAATCCAGGATCTCCTTACTGTGTAGACCGGGTTGGTTTCTAGGATGTCTGGAAGAGGGGGTACCGCATCAGCTCCAGGGGGTTCTGTGGTGGGAGAGGAACAGGGTTTCAGTATTGACACATGGAAAGTGGGGTGAATTCTATACCTGGGTGGAAGTTGGAGCTGAAAGTCTCCTAATTGGCATCAAGGAGTGGGAGATCATCGGCACCTGGGAACCTCTTGTCCAGTCTCACCACTCTCTGGAGTTGGATACACACTCTCTTGCTCACCTGAAACCAGTGGTCTATAGCTGGAATCTTCTATGGTTCCTCTGTTTACGGGAACAAAGGTGGTTGGCTACCGAGCATGCACTGGAATGGTGTTAAACCTGTGGTCTCTTGAAGGAGGGAGTTTTGTGCATACTCTGCCCAGGGGAGGAATTGGCTCCAGCTGTATTAATAGTCCTGGCAGTATGACCAGAGATAGCGTCCAAGTTCCTGGATCTTTCGCTCTGTCTGGCCATTCTTCTGGGGGTGGTAACCTGTGGGTAACACCCAGTAATTTTAAAAAGGCTTTCCAGACATGCCATATAAATTGGGGACCCTGGTCTGACACAATTTTCTTTGGATTTCCTAAGTTTCTGAAGACATGAAGGAATAACATTTCAGCAGTTTTGAAGGCCGTGGGTAAACCTTGGAGGGGAAATAATCTGCAAGCTTTGGGAAACAATCTACTACAATCAGCACACGTGTTACCTTTAGAATTGGGTTGATTGGTTATGAAGTCCACTCCAATGTTGAACCAGGGTCTCCGTGGGACTGGAAGCAGCAGTAGGAGCTAGAGGGTCCTCCTGCTGCCTGGGTGTCCAGAGCCCGGTAGTTGGTGTGTCATGCCCAGAAGGTTCTTCTGCAGGGAGGATGGTACATAGGTTTTTACCTTCTTGGAAACCCAGCGGAGCAGGCTCATTGATTGTGGTAGCACATATTTCCTCCTCCAATGTCCATAGTATGAGACCTTTGATGAGGGCTGAAGGGATGATGTGTTCTGGTTTGGAGGGGCTGTCTGGAGTGAAGGATTCGGATTTCTGCCTTCCAATCCGTCTCATCATGGATCAACGTTTATCCTTTTCCATCATCCTGTTCCTCATTACTTTTTTATTAAAATATAATTATTTGGTTATTTGAATGAGTATTTAACTTTAAAATTGATTTGAACCAATGAATAAGTGACACACTGCTTTATGTAAGAATGTTCAGTGTCCTTGCTCCTCTCTTTGTCTGTCTATTTTAACTTTGTCTTCAGGAGTCACCAAACTAGGTCAGAGGTTACGGAGACCTTTAGTGAGAGGGCTGAGGACTGGAAGCAACTGTCTCTTTTGTTATTTCTATGAGTTAATACTATCTAAAGTGATTTTGCTATTTTTATGGTTAATTCTTTTAAAGTGATTCTACTTTTTATTCAAGATATACTTTTTGTAGTAAGGATATTATACTGGTTTTTAACCAGTTTTGATAAAGACGGCTAAGAGTACACTCCGCCTTAGATAAGAAACAGATTATACTTTAAGTCTGTGTTCTATTTGATTGTGGATCCGTTTCACAGGTCTGGAGTCAGCTCTAAACAGTCTAGTGGATGTCTGATGTTTATGCTTAAGATATTGTTCAGAATTGTACGCACGCACCCCACGTGGAAATTTTCTTAGTCTATCTGTGTTTTAACCAATCAGGTTAGAACACCCATATGTATGACGCAGTTAATGATGTTATGTGAGAGTATAATTGTTATTTATTTGTGATTGAAAACAGAGCGGCCTAGGAACCCATTGCGAGTGTTGAAGCTGGCTTCTGCTGATGAAACTGCAAACTATCTTCAGTAAACTTTTTTATTTATTTGAATGTCTGACTATGGCTCTTCTTCATCTGACAGACTGGTCATTCTTTGGGTTAAACTGTATACCATTCTTGGTACTAGATTGATTTGTCATGGAGTAATGAAATCAGACCATTTCAAGGACCATCTGGCCTGACGGGGATTTAGCCTCTTGGCTTCTCGGAGGTACTGCAAGTTCTTATGGTCAGTGATAACTGTAAACTGATTTTCATTTTCAGATGACTTGCTAAAACCAGCTTGAACAGCCTTGCCAGGCTGGGAGCCCAGCCAAAACTAGCTATGTCCAGCTTAAACAAGGCTGGTCAAACTGGTTTTAGCTTGTCATTTTCCAGCTTCACCAGCTAAGATCAGGCTGAAAATGACCAAAACCCCTCTAAAACCAGACTGGTCGAACAGCTAAAAACAGCCAACCAGCTTAGGCTGGTTTAAGCTGTTTTTTTCAGCAGAGAAATTCTGTAGTATGGCACTACGAAACGGGGCGTGATTAAACAAGATAATTAGACATTTAAAAAGCGAGCGATTGGTCCATATTTAAAATTTCTGTCCAGAGAGGTCATGTTTTGATCCTCAATTGGTCTCACGCAGTCAAGTGATACGATTTCACAGGTCAGAGTTCACCAAGCTTGAACTTTGCAACGCAGCGAACTGCAAAACTTGCCACACGAGGTTGCATTTACGTGCATATAAATGTAAGTCTATGGGGAGAAAAGTCCAGTGTGACCGCAGCTTGACACATCGGAGTCTAATCAGTATAATAATATTTAGTTAAAGATACAGTCAAATATAAGTTATTATATACATAGTTAACCTGAAATTTTACTGAATTTAGGTGATGTCTATGTTTACATGTTTAATGAAGTGTATTTGGGTATTAAGTGTATGCGTTGTCCTCGAAGTCTTTAATGGTTGGCATCATCTCTTTGTATGTGTTGTCCTTGAAGCCCTCGAAGGCCATACTGTTATGTGATGCATTGTTTGTATGCTTTAATCTAGGTTTGAGCTGAGAGAGTGTGTCCAATTATTCAAGAGTTTAGGAGCCATAAATGAGAAGGCTGGACCTCCTTTAGTAGACTTTGCTGATCTGGGTACTACCAGAAGCCCTGAGTTTTGAGATCTCATCAATCACATCAACACATGTCAGCCAACATATTCACACCCCTTCAAAGTCTCAGACACTTTATGGAATTGAGCTGTTTATCTTGGTGCGATCTCTAGCTTGTAATTGTTTGTTTACATTTCTACCTACTTGTTTGACTGCTGTCTTGTTCATAATTGACATGGAACTGACATGCATCCCATGTAGTAATTTTGAGTTGCAGCTTGTTCTGCTTCAATGCTGTGCATGCCGGATTCTGCTGTTTTGCTTCTTTTGTTTGCTTAAACCTTTTTTGTTTTGCTTTAAAGAGCCCATGATGAGTAATCTGATTACTGTGAGATGGCCAGAAATGCCGAATAAAGGGTTAAAGTTCATTTTCAAACAATACCACGGTATAGCCAGCCGTTTGTTAAAGGAAGAATCATCACCAAAGACTATTAATGTATGGGACTTTGTCAGACATTGACAGGGACTTGTCAGTACACAGTTTATGTGGACCAGTTTCTGAGCTTGCGATTCTCTTTAACTTGTTAATGCTATGCGCACCATCTGCTGTACAAACATCAGCAGGAACAAATGAATCGCTGAACAATTCATATGGGAGTCATTGTGATAATTATGTAAAAGTAAATGCATATTATAAGACAGTGAATGTGTTTTTTGACCTTGCATGCATGTCAGCCTGTTTTAGGGGACCCACAAAACCAAAATATGACATTTTATAATGCATAATAGGAGCTTTTTAAACCTTTTTGTTTTGCTTTATCTCTTTTTGTTTACTTAAACCTTTTTTTATTTTGCTTTAAAGCTTTTTGCTTTGCTTTATTTTTGTTTGCAAAACTTGTTGTTCCTTGCTTTAACTTTTTTTTTGTTTCTTTTGTTGCTGTTTAATTGAATCATTGTACACTGCTTGTTGCCTGACTAGGCCTTCTGCTTTGCCATGTTGCCTCTATCTTCCCTGGTGGCTGTATTGTGTTATTTTTCTTTTCTTATGTCAAGTGTTGCCCTGTGAGCTGGTGTGGAAATGAAACCCAGGTGGCTTCCTTCCACAGACAGGGCTAACTAAATTTGTGTTGATTAATATGTTTCTGTTAAAATATTTATTTCACTAAGAGTGATTTGTTGTTGTTTGTTATTTGTATTGTTCATTTTATTTTAATTTGTTTTCTTATTTCATTAGGAGCTGGGGGTGTCTAGAGCGGGCAATCAGGATATTCTGTGGTGTGGAGATGCTTCTCTAAATGGTTAACTTTTTACACACTTGTTTGTAGTGGATTTTCCGATGTGTGTGAGTGATTTTGAATCTAAAAGTGCACACGTGTGAATATTTTGGTCGGTCTGTTTTTGGGCAAATTTTCACTAGTAATTTGGCTTTTTGTGTGTCAGCTATCTTTGCTTCATACCTCCCACACCACATTAGTATAAACATTGATAAACTTAAAAAAAAGGGAGGAACATTATCATTGTTATAATCTCAAAACACAACCATTTAATGCATATTAATGATCCTGTGTGCAACATATTAGTCTGTGATGTGGCTGCTTGTCAGGTCCAGGTCGTTGGTGACATAGAACAGGAGTCACCAACGTTGGTCCAGGAGGGCCAGTATCACTTCAGAGTTTTTTCTATCTTACTACAACATACCTGCCTGGAAGTTTCCAATATATCTAGTAAGACCTATATTAGCTCATTTCGGGTGTGTTTGATTAGGGTTGGAGCTAAAGTCTGCAGGACACCACTCCTTCTGGAACAAGTTTGGTGGCTCTTGAGTGTCGAACAGGACCTAAAGTAATTCAAATGTTGAGGTGTGCTAATGAATATCTCCATAAACAATCCAAGAGTCTGTCTTGTGTTTTCATTGGCCTCTGTTTTCCACAATAAACAATAGTGTTTGAGGCTTATGGTATGGTCATTTCCATGTATTGAAATCGACTATGCCTCTGTATATACATATTTTCTTTATAGGGCACCTTAGTAGCTTTCAAAAGCTGTATTGTACAGTATAATATGATCATGAGATAGAAGTAATGATGGAAGTCACTGTTCATTGAAATTAAATTCACACAGACTGTTACATTAAATTCATTACAGTCAGCATGGTTATTTATATATTTTTACTTTTCTTCTGTTCTTCTCATGATGGCTTTTTTAGTATTTCTCTCTGGATGTAAGATTATAATGTAGCACTTTGGGGCAAATATGGCAACCAGTAGTCCAAAACTAGAAGCCAAAATGGCAAATATCTCCACTGCAACTGAATATTTACCTGGAGAGCTCACATATGCTGGAACGAATGCAATCCACACAGCACTGAATATCAGCATACTAAATGTTATGAATTTGGCTTCATTAAAGTTATCTGGTAGGTTCCTTGCCAGAAAAGCTAACAGGAAGCTTACAGCTGCCAGGATGCCAATGTAACCCAACAGAATGGCAAAACCAGCCACTGAGCCAATAGAGCATTCAAATACTATTTTAGATCTGACATACAAGATGTTTTTATGGGGTGTTGGAGAGGCAGTTGATAGCCAGACTGCACATATAACAACCTGGACAGCAGTGAGAACCAAAACAGTACCTCTTTGCTGAACCACTCCAAACCATTTCATTGCACTTTTACCCTCAGGTCGAGATGACTTGAACACAGCTATTACCACCATAGTCTTGACAAGGATGCTAGAGACACACAAGACAAAACTTATGCCAAACATGGCATGTCTTAACTGACATGTCCACAACTGTGGCCTACCAATAAACAGCAGAACACACAGAAAACACAATTTGAGTGACAAAAGCAGCAGGAAGCTGAGCTCTGAATTGTTGGCACGTACTACAGGAGTGTTATGGTGATGAGCAAAGATGGCCAACACAAGAGCACAAAAGCAGGTGCCAAGCAGTGAGGCAGTGGTCAACGAGATGCCCAGGGGATCCTCATAGGACAGAAATTCTACTTCTTTGGGGACACATTGATTCTTTTCTGGACTGGACCAGAATTCATTTGGGCATGATGTGCATTCAGTAGAATCTATAAAAAAAGAATAGAAAAACCAACAAACAATGGTTTATCATTTGCAGAATCATGCAAAAATCATAAACTCTCTCTCTCTCGCTCTCTCAAATATATGAGAAAGAGAGAGAATAAAGAATATCGATCCTTACCTGATGTATTAGAAATCTCCCCATCTGCACATGGCAAGCAGTCAAAACAGCAGACAGGAAGTCCCTTCCTCATGGCACGTCTGGTTCCTGGAGGGCAGCTCTCACTGCACACAGACCGTGGGGGCTGAAGGGTACATTATGATGTGTTCATACCTCTGTTATTATCTTTGTTGCATAAAGACAAAACCTGGCCTTTCTGATTAATTATTCATATTTTTATTATCGTCACCATAGCTTTATATAGAAATAGGGTATATATCAACAAAAAGGATTACTTTAAATTTATATGGTTATTACTTTTTTTGTCTCAAAGTTCCAATATAATGCATCCTCATTCAGAGTGAGGACTCTCCCTGCTGAGGCCCCTTCATCTACGACACCAACTGTGCGGACAACAATTGACCCATCAGAGCTGGGGTGCCAGTTCATCACATCATAAATGGCCAGAGCATCTCCATTCTCATCAAATGACACATGATCCCCAAACCCTGTGGTGAAGTTTACTTTTTGTAGGTAGGGAACCATCTGCAAAACATTATCAAATAAATTTACCATACAAATGTTTAGGCTTTCCCTGTTTAGTTTTCTGTAATTTATGAAGATTTATGGTGCAATAAGCTCCAGGTCTAACCTGCCAAGGTTTCAGGTTTGTTATATCAGCACAGCTGTTCCCACTGAATGGTCCTCTCCCCTCCTCACACTGCATCAGGTCATGAAGTGCATGTGCCAGAGCATAAACTGCCTTGTAGACATTATAAGAGGCTCTCAGCTCTGATACATCATTATATTCATTAATTGTGCTGTTTAGATCCTCTTGTGCTGTACACATTTTTTCTCCATAACTGTTGCCATTCTCAAAACTGCACCTAAACATGTTCTCCCAAAAAACTCTCACCATATTATTTCTTAGATCTTTGTCAGGTTGTAATTGTAGCAGAAATTCATAAAGTCCTTTGATCTTTCCCCGATGGATAGCAATGCCAAGCGTGCCCCTAACGAGAGGAACAAAACGTGGAAGGTGAAGGACAGGGGAGGTGGACCAAGCCTCACTTGCAATCCACTGCCTGCCAGTCACATTTTGTAGTAACAACTCTTCCATCAGGGGTAACAGATCAGTTGAGAATGCCACGACTACTTTGGCTGTAGAGGCCTTAATAACTGCCGCTATGCGTTGAATGTCTCTATGATTATCATAGGGCACTATTTCAGAAAAAGCCACACAGCCTTTGAACCGCTGCATTTCCTGCTGGAAGGACTGAGCAGCATAAATTCCATAGTCATCATCACTATAGAGAACACCAACCCAGGTCCATCCAAAATATTTTAAGATCTGAACCATAGCCCGAACCTGGAAGGCATCACTGGGAATTGTTCTGAAGAAAGAGGGGTACTTTTTCCTGTTACTCAAACATGAGCATGTGGCATAGTAGCTAATCTGCATGAAATAAGTTAGGAAAAATCATTATTGTAAGTGTAGCATAAAAACAGTGTTATTATCATAATGTCATATCTTACCAATGGGACACGAAACAGGCCCAGTACACTAGAAACTGCGATGGAATGAGTGGACCCAGGATCCCCAACGATAGCAATCACTGGTGGTGGGCCAGTGCAGTTGAAGTTTGAAAATGTCTCCTCTGTCCCACTAATAAGAGTTGTAGCAGCCCGGAATGCCACCACAAGCTTTAAACAGTTGTCATAAAGATGGTAACCAAGTGTGATGTTAGGCAACAGGTTTGGATTCTTATTGATCTCATCTATAGCAAAAACCATGGTCTGTGCCTGCTGAAAGCTTGACATATAGAATCTGAAGCATAAAATGAGACAAATAATAATGCAAATAATACTTTCATATTTTCTAAATGACATCAGTGGAACTACACAGTACACAATCACAATTTTGAGAATTACTGTACAGTATGTACAATATATAATTTATGTAGCAGTTGATTTTAGTACTTAATACATTTGAAGTGGAATAAAATAAAAAAAATTAAAAGTTTTTTTCAGTCTACATAACAATTTGTTATTGTTTGATTTGTTCACTTACTCCTCACACTTTGGCTGTTCTGGCTCCGTTCTGAAACTCAGTTCTGGAAAGACTTTGAGGTGCTGAACCTCAAACAGGCCTCCAATAATAAAATCTCCATCCTTATACATTCTGTTCAACTTGAAGTGTCCCTGGATTTGACAGGAGTCAGAAATGGCAGAAATAAAGATAAAGGACAGATGCAGGCAGAGGTTTAGAGTGATACACATCTCTCTCCATTAATCTTTTTTTGAGCCACGTACCATTTCAACTCCTGAATTTATTAGTAATATGGATCTGCGCCATAGCAACACACCCACCCACCCCATACGTCCTCAATAGAACAGGTGGTTCTGTAATATTATTACATACATTAATATGTATCTATGAGTTTATTTATGTTTTGACAGTACAGAATGAAAAATAATAATAAATAAATAAACCTTTGTTTCAATATAATTTTTTGCCATTACCTGTTAACTACACAGGTATTTATTTTACCCCTAAACATAATTAGATGTAGTCAAGTAAATCCATTTTAAGTACCTGTAAATAAATAAATAAGTAAACAATAAATTGGTTTGTTGTTTTTGACTTTTTTTATATGTGCTGTTCAAATACCAGTGCATGTATTTTTAATAAACTCAGATTATTTAGGCTAATTGAGATAGGCTGGAACACATGGGACTGTTTTAGAAGTAGGCTACACAGGATATGATCTAGGTGGCAGTCATGCACTGCACGCTCACTTAACAACAGCTCTATTTAACACAGAACTAAAACACATTTTTAATCTGCAGTGCCTGATTTTGTGAACAATGTATGAGTATATATACAGTAGTCAACATTTGCAGTGGATCACTTCAAACATTTCATCAAAGCTGTTCTAAAACTATTGAACAACACCCATTCTTGTCCTATGACAATTTTGAAAAACATTTTTGATTCACTTTGAATGTTGACTACTATACATATATATATATATATATAATATTTATATGTATATGTATGTGAGTGTGTGTGTGTGTGTACATTGTAAAAAAATCCGTAATTTTATGGTTTATTTCCGGCAGCCAGGGAAAAAACTGGTTGAATTACAAAAATTTACCAGAAAATTTTATTTAAGGAGATTTCTGCAATTTGATGTCTATTATTTTACAGTAAATTTCTGTTATATACCAGCCGTTATTTTACTTTTTTTTATAAACCGTAAATACTTACTTCTTTACAGTGTGTGTATGTATATGTATGTATGTATGTATGTATATATATATATATATATATATATATATATATATATATATATATATATATATATATATATATATAGTGGGTGACACTTCAAAATGACTGACGCAGGACCAAGGTATAAAGAAAATACGTTTTTAGGTGTAATAGCAGCTTGTGACAATGGAGCCAGGGGGCACAAATGGATGGGATGCGAACGGACAGAAATATACAGTAGCTGTAAATACCCTGCTACTTGTAAATGAAGATGAAATATTATTCCTTCATTAATTATTAAAACCTTGTTAACTCCTATCAAGTGCATTGAGGATTCATTTTGGAAATTAAAACTAAAGAAATAAAAGACAACTTAAATAAAAGTACAAACATATATAAAAAAATAAAGCAGTGCTTTAGGCTAAATATAGAGATGTACAGTTGGTTATTTTAAAGTGATAGGACTAAGACAGTCAATTAACTGTCACATAAACTTTACAGTTTTCATTTACAATTCTTTGTAGATTGTATTTTAGTTTCTTTTAGATTTTGTCTTAATTATTGTACATAGCTGGCAGCTAGCTTTCTGCAACTCTCACATGGTCGCCCACCAAAGCTAAGCAGTAGGAAGACCACACGGGAAAGCTAGGTTGCTGCCGGAAGTGGTGTTAGTGAGGCCAGCAGGGGGTGCCCAGCCTGCAGTCTGTGGGTCCTAATGCCCCAGTATAGTGACGGGGACCCTATACTGCTCAGTGAGCGCCGTCTTTCGGATGAGATGTTAAACCGAGGCCCCGACTCTCTGTGTCAACTCTCTGGGATTAAAAATGCCAAGATGTCCTTCGACAAAGAGAAGGGGTTTAACCCCGGCATCCTGGCCAAATCTGCCCACTGGCCTCTGTCCATCTGGACTCTTAATCTCCCCATATAATAATTGGCGTAATCACTCTGTCTCCTCTCCACCAATCAGCTGGTGTATGGTGTGCAGTCTGGCGCAAAATGGCTGCCGTCGCATCATCCAGGTGGATGCTGCACACTGGTGGTGGATGAGGAGATTCCCCCTATGTGTAAAGTGCTTTGAGTGCCCAGAAAAATTTAAAGAATGTAAAGAATTTTTTTAATACTAAATTAATAATGTAATAGGCCTAAATAATAATTTATTTAAAGAGGTTACCAGCGGAACACTGAGAAACAGTCCAGTGCATGGTATAAAGGGCTTTTAAGGTGAATGCTTCTTCATCAAAAACATATAAATAAATTGACAAGCAGATCACTAAAATTATTTTTCCACAGGACATAAATTAACTACTGTGCTAATATCCGTCCTTATTTTATAACGACTAATTTCAACTGCGAGGAGATACCGACAACTTGATTTTCAATTCAATTCATGTTTATTTGTATAGCACTTTTACAATGTAGATTGTGTCAAAGCTACTTCACTTAGAAGATTATGATGAATTGAAACAGTGTCAGTCCAGTTTTCATAGTTTAAGTTCAGTTGAGTATAGATTAGTTCAGTTCAGTTCAGTGTGTTTTAATATTCACTGCTGAGAGTCCAAACACTAAAGAGCGAATCCATTGATGCGCAGCTACTACGGCCTGGTCTGGGATTGTGGAAACCTTGGGATCATCTCATCGCAGGTCTTGGATCGCTTCAGGGGCACTTCTGGGGGCCTCGGGATGAGTATACGTAGGTTGAAATAGAGAATAAAGAGAATAATTAGAGTAGCTGCTGTTCATAGTGTATATAAACGAGATGCTTGGAGCACATTCATAATTATATGAAATATATATGCAATTGCCACAGTATTTTTCTAAAAAATTTGATTTGGCTCGGAATAAAAACAAACTAAAATTTATTTAGTGTGTTTTTTTTTTTCTTAAAATAACATATTGGATTGGATTAGCCTATTTCACAGTGTGTAAACATTATAAATAATAATAATGTAATATTAGTTGTGAGTGTTTTCGGGGCTTGAATTCAAAGAATTATTGAAAATTAAATGACTAAATGACTAAATGAAAATAAAACCCTCGAATACAAACAAGAGCTGCGTCCTGAATGGCACATTATACACTATGCACTTATGGACTATGTACTTATGCACTTACACACTCAACAGCATAGTATTTGATGTAGTGTTGTCCCAAATGGAACATTAATGATTTTTTTACTAAGCAGAAATTAAAACCGTTTGCCTGATGATGTTAGACGGTTGCCATATTAGTGAAATAAATGACCAACGCACCAAATAATATCTGCCATGAGTATAACCGCATTCACCATCGGGAGGCGGTATAATCACTCCCATAGGAGAATCTTGCTTTCATATGCAAAATACATAATGTAATCCAACATGAGTGCCCGATGGCTCTGCCCCTTCCGCTACATTAGCAAAGCAGCGGCTGTTGATTGCTTGAAGTGCCCATAACGGTTGAATAAATGCATCATCCGGGTAATTAAAGTGCACTTACTCTTTTTTGAGTTTTCTGTGTGAATGCACTACTATGTCTGTACTAAGTATGTGATCTGGGACGCACCTAAGCTGTTTCCACCAAAGTGTTCCCACCCAATTGTGGACGCTCCTCGTCCTCTTTATTTCTTTCCCCTCCTCTCGTCAAAATAAAAGTACACTGCTAACAGCGTTTTTCACATGCTCCCGCACCAATCAACAAATTACTAGTTGTAATCAGACGCAACCTTATGCCTTTTGATTATAGTATTATGTCTCTGGAATCTTTTGGCCACAATCTTTTTTGAAAATGCCTCGTGCTGCAAAGAAAACCGAGAAGAAAGACTCTTCCCCGACCTCGTCACCGGAACCCTATGAGGCCGAAACTAGCGGTGATTTTGAGTTAAGCCCTTCCATGGCAAAGGCGTTTCAACAAATGACGGAATCGATTTCAAAAACTATAGATGCAAAACTTGACCCTCTAGCTGAGCTCGTATAAATTCATTCTCAGTAACTGGAGAATTGCAAGACTCGACTGGATGAGGCCGAATGAAGAATCGATGCGGTGGAGGAGTTTACAGAAGGCATGTGTTTTTACGCTGGAAAGTCAAGTCCCGTCACTTACAGATCACATAGACGACTTAGATAATAGAGGAAGGCGCAAAAACATTCGCATTCTTGGCTTACCTGAAGGAGCAAAGGGCTCTAACGCTGTGTTATTTCTTCAAAAATGGATCCCGGAGTTTCATCATTTGGAGACTAAAGCAGGACATGTTAAGATTGAAAGAGCTCACCGTACTCTAGCACCGAGACCAGGTGTCAAAGAGAGACCCAGGCCAATGATGGTGCGCATGCATAACTTGGGAAATAAACAGAGAATTCTTGAGAGCAGAAAGTTGTCCATAGATGGAAACCTGGTGTTCAACAACAGCAAAGTATCCTTTTATCAAGATTTTTCTGCCGCGGTGCTTCGTAAGCGCAGGGAATTTGACTCGGTTAAACTTCGTTTGCAAGAAATTGGAACCCGCAATGCAATGTTATATACCGCTAAGTTGCTAGTAACTGTCGGTAATTCCACCAAGGTTTTGAGTACACCAGCTGCTGTTTCAGAATTCATGTCCGAAAAGGATCAGTGGGAAAATCCGGCTGCAACTGGCAACATTGCAATATCATGAATAGCGGTGTTATTTAACTTTGCCTTGCGTTGACATTTCGAGCACCAACCAGAATGAGTGATTTGCGTTCTGTAACATTACTTATTTCTCATACTTCATGTTGAGCGGTGTGGACAATGTGGATACGTTGTTTGCTTCCTGGGTGAGTTGTGTTTGTAAGTTCTGGACTATTTTTTTGAACTTTTTTTTTTCCCTTTCTAAACGCAACGGATGGTTTGTTTGGACTGGAATTTCTTCCCTGAGAAAGGAAAATGCCTCCTTTTCTTTTTGGAGTTTTTTTTATAGGTTATATTTGTCATACTTATTTTCTGATCTTGTTACGAATTCGATTGTATGTTATATTGCCCAGAAATGCTTCGTTATTTTCACGTTTTCACATTTTTTTGGTTTGTTTTGTTTTATTATATGTGAAACTTTATTGCAGCGGACTTTATGGATGAAAAGCTTTAGGTTACATTTATTCTCTTTTTACCCATTACATTTAAGAAAAGTGTATAAATGGTTACTAACAGGTTAAGAGTTTCTACATGGAACGTAAGGGGTTTACATGGAAAACTGAAAATCCGGAAGGTTTTTGATTGGCTAAGTAAAGAGCATGTTGATTTGGCCCTGTTCAATTCAATTCAATTTACCTTTATTTGTATAGCGCTTTTACAATGTAGATTGTGTCAAAGCAACTTCACATAAAAGGTCATAGTAACTAAGTAAGGTCATAGTCATAGTAACACTGTTGCAGGAGACTCATTTAAATGACAAGGAACACTCCAGTCTTAGACACAAGTGAATAGGTCATATTTATTTTTCTTCATTTACAACGAATTGTAAGAGGGTAGCTATACTTGTGAATAGAAATGTACATTTTAAGATTTTAAATACTGTTAAATATTAGAAAGTTTGTTATATAATTGTAAAAGGATTGTTGTTCAGAGAAGAGATAACACTTTTAAACATATATTCCCCACCAAACTTTACATCTGAGCTTCTCACAAAGCGTTTTTCAGACTTGTTAGATATTGCTTCAGGTAAAGTGATCATAGGGGGGATCTTAACTGTGTGTTGAACCCTTTACTGGACAGACTGCCCCCTAAAACTTACCCTCCCTCTAAGTAATCTAAAACTTTATCTTCCTTATGTAAATAAGGTTATCAGGTTACATTGATGTTTGGCGAACTCTAAACCCACTGCGAACTAAATTTACATTTTACTACCCTCCTCATGAGTCATTAGATTCAATTTAGATTCAATTTATTGTCATCACACATGTACAAGTACAAGGCAACGAAATGCAGGTAAATGGAACCCCCCGATCGTGCACAGACATCACAACTCCAGGGAAGACAGGTCACAGGAGGTGGAACAGGAAATAAAATACATTTAGGAAATAGAGGCAAAAAAAAACTCCCTCTCACCTTGCTCTTAAGTTAGAGCAATGTGAGATCAGGGAGAAAGAAAAAGCCCCAGCAATCTAGCACAAAAACACACCGACAAGACAAAACATTGCCACAGGGGATGGGAACAGGGGGTGTGGATATAGTCCGGTAAGGGTGGGCAGCCATCAGATCCTGCAGCCATGGAGGCGCTGGACACAGACCCGCCTACCCCCTCCAGTGGATGAAAGCATACGAAGGCGTTGGATTGGGGCCAGGAAGTGTCGTGCTGTTTATCTGTGGGTGTGTGTGCGTAAGCCTGAAGAGTCCAACAGGTGTCCTTGACAGGGATCAGGAATTTCAGAGCGTCTCCTTATCTTGCTATCCGGGAGAAGTTGTTTTCCTCCAGCCGAGGCCGTCTGGCAGGAGAAAAGAAAACACAGGGAAGCCGAAAGAGTAGAAAGATACTTCAACTTTAGGTCAATACCTGCCAATTTCACAGATATTTAATGTCCATCACTCGTCTCCAGATCTGGCCAAATTTTGTTGCAAAGCTGCTAACTTCACCCCAATGTTTTCCAGTTTGCGATCTAATATTGCAGTCTGATTATTAGCAAGCCTCCCCATCAGCGCTTCAATCAAGTCGGCCAGCCTAGTGGGGTTTTGAGCAGCACTGGCCGCTTTCATCAATCGTCGATATGCCAGGGCCCCGCATAAGCCCATCAGCAGAAACCCTGTTATCAAAGTTCCAAATAGGTAAATGTCTTCAATATCATCCAGAGACAGAGCAGCCAGGCACAGGACACGCCACTTCTCCTACCCGTCCATCACGTATCCAGCTGCAAACGTCCCCGCAGGACAGGTGGGCATCCCGAGACCAAACTTCTCGTCGAGAAGATGGTGTCAATCGCATTCAGAGACCAGTTGATCAAATCCATAATTCCTTATTCGTTTGGATAGCAGGGCACGGAGAGCCTAAGAGATAGAATAAGCAGGGTGGAGTGGCCTTATTTATTTTACAGTCTAGAAAGGTTTGGCCTTGGTGATAATTTATTTGTTGGGTTAATTTACTTTATTCTTCATCTCTTGCAGCTGTTGTCACTAATGGTTACAGGTCGAATAATTTTTCTGTTTCGGGGTACTAGACAGGGGTGCCCTCTCTCCCCATTGCAGTTTGCTTTAGCGATTGAGCCGTTGGCTTAGGCAATTAGGCAGGAGACGACTGTTTTTGGGGTGTTGGTAGGTGCTAAAGAGCGTAAAATCTCCCTTTATGCAGATGATATCCTGCTTTTTCTTTCTAATTATGAATTTTCAGTGTCAAGTTTAGTAGATATAATTAATTTATTTGGTAGCTTCTCTGTCTACAAGATAAATTTTTCCAAATCGGTTGCACTGCATTTAAAACACTCGGGCACACGGGTATTTAATAGGTCTTCCTTCCCATTTAAGGTCTCAGACCCAGGTTTCACTTATTTAGGAATTAATATTACCCCCACAATTTGTCAATTATCTAAAGTAAATTTTATTCCACTCCTAGAAAATAATGCCTCGGCTTCTTTATTCGCTACAGATGATACCAATAATAATGCCAAATAAAAGAATTAAAGAATAAATGGATGGCTTAGTTCATTTATATGGAATAAGCGTAAACCACGGCTAAAACTTTAATTGCAGCTTTCTAGTTCTCAGGGGGGCTTAGATTTGCCAAATGTTAGAAAATACCAATTGGCCTGCCAGATCAGGTTCATAGGGGAATGGCTTAAAGAGGACCCTAAATCAATTTGGCTTAGAACTTCTTACCTGTGTCATTCATATGTCTACTGAGGCTTTTCATCAAGTCTGGACTCCTTACTTAGACCTTATTGATGTTTCTTTAAGCTGCATTTTAAGTTATGTTATGTCATAATTTAATTTATGCATTTTTTTTTTCATTTTGTTTGTTTATTTATTTTCTTCTTATTATTATTGCTATTATGCCATTATTTATTGTAATTTTATTAGGCATGTATATACGTATTCTGTTTATTATTATTTTTTTTTTCTGGTTGAGGTCTGACTCTTCAACAAAATCACTTTCCACAAAGACAAGCCTTGAAAATTCTTTCCAGAAATGCTGAAGCACATAAGAGGTCTCTACCCACTTAACACCCATTCAGAGATAGTACTCACTATAGGGTCAGCTTTCTGAGACTTCACTATATCGTCACTATCCATACCAAGGGACGTATGAGTCGAGAGTGTACAGACAGAATTCGATTCATCATACCCTGACCCAATAGAAGTAGTAATGGAAGTTGCAGAAATAGACTGTGATTCAGCCACTTCAGTTTGCATTAAATAAGAAACAATATGGACAGGTTTAATTTCACAGTCGCATAGAATACTGTTTTCCCTGTCATGCTGACGAGACATGGCATCAGAATTGGAGTGTTTGTGTTCACCAATTCCTTTATTTGGGACAAAACACAGCCAATAGCTTTATTGGAAGCATCTGTAAAGAGGAAGAATCTTTGTGATAAATCTGGGTAGGAAAGTATCGGAGCATTCGTGAGTGATTGTCGCAGAGAATAAAAAGCCTCCTGTTCCTTGCTGGTCCAAGTTAACAGTTTCCCTTTCTGAGTGAGAGCAGGCAGTGGCCACAAATGAACCACCTGTAAAAAGAGCACAAGACCAGGAAGGCTTGAACTTCTGTTGGATTTTCAGAAGAGAGCCATTGTCTGACCATGTGAATGTTTTTCTCATCAGGCTGAATGCCAGCTGCCATTTAGATGATTTTAGCTTTAGGTTTGCTGCTTTTATACTGTGAAAAATATCTAAAAAAGGTAGGATGTGTTCAGCAAAATTCTTACTGTAGATGATGATATCGTCTAAATAAACAAGAACTAGACAAGGTTTCCAGGGTAAACTCTGCAACACCAGCTGCATTAAATGTTGTAAAGTGGGAGGCACACTGACAAGGCTCATTGGCATCACTGTAAACTGATAGAGAGAGCGACCAATGGTAAAGGTAGTCTTTGATTTGTCTGCCTCATGAAGCTGTACTTGCCAATAACCTGATGAAAGATCCATTGTACTAAATATACATGAACTTCTGAGTGCATCAAGAGTATCGTCTGTCCTGAGTAATGGATAAGCATCTTTTATGGTGACATAGTTAAGACCCCTAAAATCTATGCAAAAACGCCAAGCACCATCTTTTTTTTATCACTAAAACAGGTGCAGCCCAAGGACGATTACTGACCTCCACAATACCTTTTGACAACATGTCATCCACATGTGACGAAATCACCTCTTACATTCTAGAAGATGTACGGTAGGCTCTTTTGTGAATTGGTGAGACACTGTCAGTGTTTATTTTGTGTTTGACTATGCTTGTTTTACCAAAATCTGTAGGTGTCTTACTAAACACATTGCATTTATCCAACATCAATAAATGCAGTTCCTGCCCCTGGGGATCAGACAGGTTACCACACTGATTCTCAAATGAAAGAAGTGTCACCTGTTTGGGGGGTATTGACGCATTACGTACAGAATTTGAGTACTGATTGACATATTTTTGTTTACTGGAGCAAACTCACCCAATCGCATACCTGGTTAGAGTACATAAGAACTACGTGTTGGATTCATGACACACTACCGTATTACCATTTCAGCTGTACTAAGGTTGTGTGCGACTACAATCCCATCCTGATTAGAAAGGTATGGCTCAAATAGTAACCATCTGCTAAGCCTGAGTTAAAAGCAGATGGGATAAGTTTAGCTATACAGTACATCTCACAGTGTGGAAAAATAGTAGTAGCCACAGTAATTTGAGCTATACAATGTATAAGGGCAAGTTGAGATTAATTCAACAGTAATAAAGTCTGATCATAGTGGCAGCATAGTCCTCTATCTATATTCAAGACCACTTGGTGCTGCTGAAGAAAATCTCAACCAAGTATTATAACCTAATTAACATTTCTAATCACATGCATGTCATGCTGTAATGCGATAGTGCCTAGTCTCAGAGTAACACTTACAGATCCGAAAGTGTCCAAATTCTGACCAGTTACAGATTTGGACAATAAAATTACACTTCAGGGGTTTTTTACACAAAAATAAAATTGCTCTTTGAGTAGCTTCATGAATGAAATGGTGGAACCTGTGTCTATTAGAATGTGCATGTCAATACCTTCAAGTGTGCTACTGATGTGTGCTGTGTAAGTTTCCTTGTGGTCTGCAACATGCCAATATTCATCATCTTGGATGTTGGTATCAACAGTTGTCATCTGGATGGTGGTGAAACAGCTAATGGGTGCCCTAAATGATCGCCTCAGTCCTCTAAATTTGAAATGAAAATGGTAACAGATTTCCGCTCCTCCTCTTCCGCTCCTTTGCAGAGCGAGAGCAGAAGGTGTGTGTTTATATATATATTGTGATAATATATGCATATTTGCAGTTCTTTGCTATAGAAACACTTGTATCACCTGTACTCCAATGTCATGGAGAAGCAATCGGGTTTCCCCATCTAACGTTACTGTTTCCTCTGCGATCCCCTCATCAACACAGCTGTTTCCTGCAGTGAAAATGCAACTCTTAACGAACATTTAAAAATTAACTATGATTAGAAAACACATTGTGGCATTAACTATACCATACATTCGTGCACAGATTTAAACACAGTGACAGAACCACTCAGTGAATTTACTAGTTTTAACTGCATATCACAGTAAAACATCATGTGTTGTATCGTATTAACAATTATTTCCTATTATGACTTATATTATGATAGTGAAATATGTCAATTAGCCTGTAAATTTTTTTATGTTTATATTTATGCCAATTTGAATTAAAATAGACAGTTTTATTTGTTTAATACATAAGAAATGTGCTTTGCTTTTGTTTTCATGATTTTTTTCAATTTATTTTAAATTTATAGTTTGTTAACAACATACAATACTTGATATAGCTGTCTTGAAACATGATTTTTTTGTACAGTATTATATATATATATATATATATATATATATATATATATATATATATATATATATATATATATATATATATATATATATATATATTAATTGTTTAACAAGTCCTTTTAAAGTTAAACAGTTGGATTTTACCAAAGCTTAATATACTCAGCCAGTCTCCAGGGGCCTCATGTTCAAAGACTTGCGTTGAATTCATACTAAAACATTGCGTATGGGCAAAGCTGTAAATGTGCTTATGCTGTAAAAAAATCAGATGTACAAAACACTGCGTACGCGGAATCCCACACATATTCTCTTTGTACATCCGAATTAACGTGAAACTGAGCGCACGTGCACGAGCACAAAACCCCTCCATGCCTCCTCCCCCTAAAAAATATGGTAATGACTCTACTTTAACAAAACCAATTGAAAAAGCAATGGCAAAAGCAAGAAGAGAAACTTCACAGAATGTGAAATGGAGGTGCTCCGATCTGAGGTAAACCGGAGAAAAACTGTGTTATTTGCAAGTTTGTCCTCCAGAATTAATTACAAAAAAAATTGAGTGGGAGAGTTTAACTGACGCGGTTAACGCAGTGGTGTGTGAACATCGCACTGTGAACAAATTAAAAAAGAAATAGTCTGATGTAAAGGTGCAGGTTAAGAGGAGAATAGCGGCGCACCATCAAAGTGTGGACTGAACAGGGGATGCTGAACTAACACCCATTTGAGGAGAGAGTTGTCTCAATTGTGGGCAACACACAATTTTAGAGTTGATTTAAAGATTTTATCTCGAATGGTGTCAGTTTAATTGACTTTTACAATTTTTACATTAAAAAATATTATAAAATAAATAAAATGCTAATTCCAAAAACAGAGTGTTGTGCAATAAGCAGGGTGTTTTTCTAAACATTTTGTTACTGGTTTTATTGTATAATTTCATATGGTTGAATTGTTTAATTCATTCGTATGGTTAATTTATTATTTTTTTCGAGAAATTAAGCATTGTGCAATATAAAGGGCATATATTTATGCCTATCTGACATATTTTGGCTCAAACTGTAACAGGAGCAAAGAATTTAATTGGTTTGAAATCGAATGTCTAATGAATGTCAAACGTCAAACTAACTTTACCGCGGTTCAACAGCATGGTATGGAAACCTTATATACCTGATAGACAAGCGGATGATCCCGTCCCATACAGCTGGCATTGCACGGCTCAAAGATACTTTGTAGTGTGCAATTTAACACAATTGCCTCTAGGAGTTGGAAATAAATGGAAATAAAACAAAAACACACAAGAAATGCACGTATGCCAGACATGAAGTTGGCATTGACCAACGCACATTCTTATGTTATTTTCATCGTTTGTAAATCCAAACGTGAGCGTAAAATCTGGTATACGCATAGTTTTTGTGCATACACAGCGTTGATACATGAGGACCCAGGTCTGCTGGTGGCACTATTAGCTAAGCATAAATCATTTAACAGGATTAGACTATTAATATCTCGCTGTAAAGGGCACGTATGGGAAAAAAATCTACTTTTCAAGCTGTTTGGACAGATATATGTGTAGGTATAGTGTATAGACCGTCATATTGGGGTGATATACAGTAAACACACCCAGTCGTCTTTTTTTTTTTTTTTTTCAATTTAACAACATAAACAACATAAAAATTACCAATTGGAGCGGTTTTGGGACCGACCGCAACTTGATGTAGGAGTGCGGTTTCCCCGCCCACCAAATTGATTGACAGCTGCGTATTAACATGTCTCCGTAGTAATGTATATAACTATATCAACAAGACAAGACGTGCACAAAGCAACTGGGAATAAAAGGTCTGTTTAGTTTGCTAGGATCATCAATCAATCATCAATTGGGATCAAGAATGAGTTTTACAAGTTTAAAATGTTTTAAAACAGTGCATGTTTGTAATGAATTAGAGCGATTTACTTCAGATTTACTTCATCAGCACAGCCGCATGTCAGAACAAAAAGAAAAGACGCTATAAAAAAAGACGCTTCAATCCAGGTTTGTTGAAGTTAAATAAGATTTATTGTGTACATCAACATAACAGATATCCATACAGGAGTGGATATAAACCTTCCTGTTGTGTTCACATCCTGCCCCTTACTTTAGTGTTCCCGGTCAAAATTGACCGGTATGTTTTAACTGCTCTTATATTAGCACAAAAATCATTTTTCTCCACCAAATTTTTATTTAGCATTCTTAAGCTGTGAACAATGTCTCAAAGTAGTGTTTAACATGAATTTACAGAATTAGACATAAAATAACTAATGAAAATAAAAATAGGCGCTGAAAATATATTACAAAATGAACAATAGATGAATGAAATCAAAATACTTTGTTTCATTACTAATAAACAGCCAACTACAACAACTATCACAAAGTCTGACCAAAGAAATTGACATTTTAATCCATCTGAATGATTTAGCAACCAGCAAAGCACAAACCAAAAGCTGTCTTTCCTGTGTTCTGAGTGATCACTGAATTCACTGAATTTTCAGTCCAGGGTATAGTGACTGAGGGTATAAACAGTGAACATGGACACAGAACTAGCAACCACAGAACTTACAAAAAATTAAGTTATTTTGGGAGGAGTGGAGTTTTAGGAAAGAAGATTTTAAAAAATTGTTACAGTGCTGGGAGTTAGGAAAGTTTCAAATAAAAATATTTTGCCAACAATATACGTGGTTTTCAACAAGAAAAATGAAACAAGAAAAATTCAGAGATAGAACATGAAATCTGTCATATTATATCTGGTATGATTCAGTATTCTGATTCATCTTTAGCAGTCTATTTAAGTAAAAAAAAAAAATCAAGATTTAGAATCATTATTGCAAGTGCGAGCCAAAGGTGCTTTGATAAGATCTCGTTTTATGTCATTGCGTGAGATGGATGCTTCTTTTTTTTTTTCATTTAGAAAAAGTGTCAAAACAACTAAATTAATGTATTGTTTGAAGACCCCTGATGGACTAAAGACTTTTTATTCAAAAAATTAGAAAGATTGCAGTGGATTATTCAGACTTACACAAGAAAGAAGAAACTAATATTGAGTGCATGTCACAAATAATGGAAAAAAATGCCTACTCTTACTGAAAAACAGCGCAAGTTTTTGGACAGTGCTATTCCATATCAAGAACTAATGGATGCAGTAAAACAGATGAAGACGGGTAGAGCCCCAGGAATTGATGGACTGTCTATTGATTTTTACAAGTCTGTGTGGAATATTATTGGAAATGATTTTTATGAAGTGATTCAAGAATGTTTAAAAGAAAAAAGTCTTCCTACAAGTTGTCAAAGAGCGGTCCTAACACTTTTGCCAAAAAAGGGAGATTTGAGTGATCTTAAAAACTGGAGGCCTGTGTCTGTTTTAAGCACTCGTCACAAATTAAATAGAGTGGGACGGATGAAACTGAACAGACACCTTTTTTAATGAATTTGAAAGATATTGATTTTAATGGACTTTCTTCTTTTTATACATGAGTATTAAATGCATGGCAAATATTTATGGTTAAAAGAGAACTTACTAGAAGGGGTACTTGAGGAACCATTAGTTTATAATCCTTCTTTATTTAGTGAGATTTTGAAATCTAAGGGGTTCTCCACAAGATTGATTAAAGCGGGAATATGCAAAGTCTGCCATATAAGAATAATGGATAGTTGGATTTCTGCAGAAAAACTTTCTGTGAAGATCAATGTACACTCTGTAAGGATTATTGAAAAATTGTGGTTCAATAATTGTTTCCTGTAGTACCATTGCAAACAGAAGTAATTAAGACTATTTCCCAGGATTAGTGTGAAAGTAAATTGAGAAGATTGACAGGAGGATGATGCGAGATTACTTTAGTTTAAAACACCGCAACTTGGTTTCTTTTTGACGAAATATCTAAGAAGTCATTCTATTGTCTTTGTGTTCAATTTTTAAATTTAGATCTTTGAGAGAAATTCCAGAAACCAAATGGGCATATTTTGTTGAAATGGGTACCTCTCCAAAAGGATGTTGGAGGTCATTATATAAGGCACCAATTGAAAAAAGAAGCAGGAATTTACAATGGCGGATCTCTCATTGGATATTGGCAACAAATCGCTATAAGAATCATTTAAATCCTTTGCAAGGAGATAAATGTTTATTTTGTGACTCTTAAGAAACAATGTTTCACCTATTTATTGGATGTTCAAGGCTTTTTTGACTGTCTGGCATGTTGAGAGACTTGTATCAAAAACTTGGGTTCATTTTTACAAATAGTCTTTTTATCTTTGGACCAAAATATAATGTTTTAAATAAGAATAAAATTGTTTTTGCAAATTTCTTATTACGTAAGGCAAAACTGGCAGTATGGTTGACAAGAAAAAAACAAAATGCTGTTTGACAGCAATACTGATCCTTTGAACTTGATTAGAGCTTTGGTAAAAATCAGGCTTGTAATGGAGTATAAATTTTATGAACTGGTGAATGATGTTGATTCTTTCTTTCTTGTATGGGGTGTTGAAAGTATTTTATGTCAACCTAATGAAGTAGGAGGTTGTGATATATTGCTGTAAATTTGGTGGTATTCGTTTTTATTATTGTATTATTATTATTATTATTATTATTTATTTTAGTTTTTTATTAATTAATATTTTTTTATTTTGTATATACATGTTTCTTGTAATATGCTGTAATTGTTTTTAACCCAATACAGTTTTTGAACTATTGTAATTAAATAGTTATTAAAAACTCTGTGTGTGTGTGTGTGTGTGTGTGTGTGTGTGTGTGTAATGATCTTTTTTAATTTACATCATTTTAAAAAATCACATTAAGATGCAAATAAGTGATATCGTATCGTATTGTAAAAATTGTAACTAAAAGTATCGGTATCATATCAAATTCAAAAATTGTGGTATTGCCCATTCCTACTGTGAATTTGCAATTCTTTAAAAAAGTATTTCCCAATTTTTGCTTAATAGATATATTTTTTCGACAAAGTTTTAATATCTAATTTCTTTTGTCTTTACCATGACGACAGTATACAATATATTTCTACTTATTTTGCAAGATAGTAGTATTCAGCTTAAAGTGCAATTTAAAAAAAAATTGTTAACTACAATATTACTTTAACTAGCCAAGTTAGGTTAATTAGGAAAGTTATTGGATAACAGTGGTTTGTTCTGTGAAAAATAGAAAAAAATAAAGGGGGCTAATAATGTTGACCGCTAAAAATGTAAAAACTGCTTTTATTCCAGCCAAACTTAAAGAAACAAGACTTTCACCAGAAGAAAATTATTACATGAAATACTGTGACAATTTCCTTGGTCTGTTAAACATCAAGTGGTAAATATTTGAAAACGGATACAAATTTCATAGGAGGGCTCAAGGGGAGTAGGTTTGCAATAGACATTGCTGGGGACGGGTGAATGACACCCCCACCCCCCCACCCCCCGTATATATATATATATATATATATATATATATATATATATATATATATATATATATATATATATATATATATATATATATATGTGTGTGTGTGTGTGTGTGTGTGTGTGTGTGTGTGCGTGTGTGTGTGTGTGTGTATGCTATTAATTATATAATTGCTATTAAAATATATTATTAATTAATCCTCTCTTCACACAATTTATTAAGTTAAATACTTAGTCAGGCCCATAGCCAAGTATGTTTTGAAAGACCAAAAGTTGGCTAATTCATATTTGTAATTTTTTTTTTTATTATTCAAATGGCCTAATTCTGACTGAGGAAAGTTGAATGTGAGGGCAGTTTTTTATTTACCTATGGATATCAGTTTTTAATTTTAAAAGTTTTAATAGATTTCTAAAAAATAAAAATGTAATGATAGATGATAATAAATTTGTATTTTAAAAATATCTCTTTAATATTTCTTTATTCAAAATTTCCATTAGTTATAAAACTGTAATATAAAACTTACAGTTTAAATGCACATTTGTAAACAAACAAATTGAACTTTAACTTAAAATAGTATGCTAAGCAATTTGACAAAATGGTAGAAAATATTTTTGGTACATCAAAAAGTGTGGTTATGATAACCAACCGACAAGCTAATCCAGCAAAAATTAGTTCTTAATATCTCACTAAAATGTAAAATTTATTCCTAATTATTACATTGAAAATCAGGCAAATAACTGCAAAAAGGTTCAGTTTTTAAGGAAAAAATAACCATCCCTTTCCATAAGCTGGCTATGGGCCTGATAGTGTAATGTTAAAAGAATGTTTTTTAACTGATAAAGAGAGTTTAATAAAGACTTCCGTTTATTTTAGCCATAGTGCAAACAAAACATGTCTCAAATATCAGTATTATGCCTGTACACAGGCTGTGTTTTTTCTGACAAACTGTTTCAACCGAAATTGGACATGCTACTCTGAAAGATTAGGAGAACTGGCGGGGATCATATACTGTACTTTAGCTGTTTATACAGCAGTTAGTTTTCAGGCCATATTATTCACATTATTCACTATATCAGTCTGCTATAACGATAGACTGTGTGTTAAAGCGGGGAAAAAACACGAACATTACTGGCATTATCATGATGGGCTCATTCAGTAGCTTTTCGTCAAAAAAACATAATGACTACCTTTTTTTTTTGCTGCCACCATGTTCGCTTGTGTGTCACCCAACAAACCTTATTCTTACATGCGAAAAAAAAAAAACAATCGACCGTGTTTGGCGCTGCTTGTATCTAAACATAGATATATATACACTAGATATCGCATAGGGACCCTGAGCATGCGTCGATAGCGCCACCAAATTTGTTCAGGGCAAATGTCATTCAACCGCACTAGTCAAGACAGTGTTACTACGTGAAGATGCTGGACTACTACTACTACGGGTGTAGTAATGAGCAAACAAGGAAAACAAAGCATAAAGGCAGAACATTTTATAGGTAAGATTTAGTTTTTTACGTTTTTGTATGTTATAAACTTTTGTGCTAAACAAGTAAAGTTATTGATGATAATACAGTCACTTACTGCATTCACCATAAGGCAAAGTAGCACCAACCCATGCTAAATACAACCGCTTATGCTAGTTTTGTTGAAAAAAATCAGCAAACAATGCAAAAGAAATATGACAACGAGATGCTGAGATGCCAGACACTTGTATTATTGTCGTCTAAATGAACGAGTCGTTCATAACAGAGATTCATTCACAAACAAATCACTGCCTCCGTCACAATGAGAAGTAAAAGCAGGAGAGGCAGTGTGTTTCAGGGCATAGATTAGATCAAATTTAACAGGGAGGGTGGATAGTACATTTTCATACACACAAACACATGCTTTTTGTCAGGAATGTCCGTGCAGTCACTTATCCATCAATGTAGAAAAGTGAAGTCAAATTGTTATTTTCGTAATTAAAAAAAAATTGCATACTGACCTCCGGGAAAACTCCCGATCAGAGATAAATGTGTATATGTGTATATCTTTGGCTCTGGATGGCCACAGTCCTTCACTGCAGCTTGGTCCTGCGTTCATTTCAAAGGAGCGCTACCATGTACTAAAATGGCAACGCTATTGACGCACTCCTTCCAATAGAAAACAACAGGGTAGACGACATCTAATGTATATATCTATGGTATCTAAACGCAGCCACACCCCCTCATGACAGCAGGGAAAGGCACAGCCAATCAAAATGTCCATATGTGTTTTGGGGGCGAGAGGACTCGAGGAGAGAACGTCACTTAACCATTTCTGCATGTCTAAATTAACGTTGACGTCGTGATTTTTTTTTTTTTTGGAGCGGATTGAATTATTGGTGAGGGCATTTCAATGGTTGGTGGATATTGGTGGGGACACGTTCCCTCCATCCACCCTAAATCTACGCCCCTGGGAGGGCTGTAGTACAGAAAACTTGAAGAAGATTAGTTGTATAATTGGATTTTTATTATTCATGCTTTTTGAGCATGATTTGCTTTTAAAAATCTATAGAATGAACATAAATCTTGGTTGTTCATAAATCAAAAGAGTGAGACTTGTTATAGGATCTTAGTGAAGCAATTTATTTTAAGCGGTCAGCATGTTAAGTTATTTCTTTTGAGTTGATCGTCCCATGATGGCTTTTTTAGTGTTTCTCTCTGGATGTAATATAATTATGTAGCACTTTGGGGCAAATATGGCAGCCAGTAATCCAAAACTGGAAGCTAAAATAGCAAATATCTCCACAGCTACTGCATATTTTCCTGGTGAACTCACATATGCTGGAACAAATGCAATCCACACAGCACAGAAGATCAGCATGCTAAATGTGATAAACTTTGCTTCATTGAAATTATCTGGAAGTTTCCTTGCCATAAAGGCTAACAAGAAGCTTACTGCTGCCAACAGTCCAATATATCCCAGGAGCAGAGAAAAACCAGCAACTGAGCCTATAGCACATTCATATACTATCTTAGAATGGATGTACTGGTTGTTTTTATGGGGTGTTGGGGATGCAGAGGACAACCAGACAGTACATATCACGACCTGTGCCGAAGTTAGGGCTATAACTGTCCCTCTTTGCTGCACTGAACCAAACCACTTTATTGCAGATTTTCCCTCTGGCCGCGAGGACTTGAATACAGCTATTACCACCATAGTCTTAACTAGAATGCTTGAGATGCACAGGACAAAGCTTATGCCAAACACAGCATGTCTTAACTGACATGTCCACAACTGTGGCTGGCCAATGAACAGCAGCACACACAGAAAACACAGTTTGAGTGACACCAGCAGAAGGAAGCTGAGCTCTGAATTGTTGGCGCGTACTACTGGAGTGTTATGGTGATAAGCGAAAATAACCAACACAAGAACACAGAAACAGGTTCCTAAAAGAGAGGCAGTGGTCAGCGATATTCCTAGCGGATCATCATAGGAAAGAAATTCCATTTCTTTGGGAACACAACAGTCATTTTCTGCACTCGACCAAAAATCCTCTGGGCATGTGAAACATTCAGGTGAATCTGACAGAATAAAATACAACTGTACTGTTATTAACCAATAATAAACATAAATGATCCAACAGGTAAAATACGCATTCAAATATTCTTAATTATCTTACCTGTTGAATTAGAAATCTCTCCATCGCCACATGGCAGGCAGTCAAAACAGCAGACAGGGAGACCCTTCTTCCTGGCTCGCCTGGTTCCTGGGGGGCAGCTCTCACTACATACAGAGTCTGGGGGCTAAATATAATCAATATTTAAATGTCTTGTTATATTTTCATATAAATATAATGTTTCTATTATTGTGTTATTATTATTCTATTTTTTTGGGGGGGAGGGGGGGGTTATCTTGATTAATCGCATCCAAAATAAATGTTTTTACATAATATATGTGTGCTTATTATATATATATATATATATATATATATATATATATATATATATATATATATATAATAAGCACACATATATTATGTAAAAACATTTATTTTGGATGCGATTAATCAAGATACCCCCCCCCCCCCCAAAAAAAAAATAGAATAATAATAACACAATAATAGAAACATTATATTTATATGAAAATATAACAAGACATTTAAATATTGATTATGATATAATATGCAATATGATATACATACATATATATGTGTGTGTGTGTTATGTAGTTATTTAAATTTAGAAATAATTTGTATCATATATTTTCTCAAATATATGCATGCGTGTATTTTTATATTCATAAATATACTCAGTATGTCAAAATAATTGTTTATTTTGGATCGATTAAATGCAATTACTTTTTGCACAGAATTAATAATTTTATTTTAAATGTTATATGCTAATTGCCTTTTTTGTCTCAAAGTTCCAGAATAAAGCATCCTCATCCAGTGTTAAGACTTTCCCTATTATTGCCTCTTCATAAACCACACCGACCACGTGAACAATGATCGACCCATCAGACCTTGGATGCCAGTTCATTACATCATAGATGGCCAGAGCATCTCCATTCTCATCAAATGACACATGATCCCCAAAGCCTGTAGTGAATTTTACATTCTGTATGTAGTGAACCAGCTGTTCAGTTTGTATACAGGACACACGTTATATAAAATCTGTGGCACAATATTAGATATATATTATATATTGTATATAAAGTTTGTACTATTTACAAGTCTTACCTGCCATGGTTTTAGATTGGATATGTCAGCACAGCTGTTCCCAGTGAATGGCCCTTTCTCTTCCTCACACTTTACCAGGTCATGAAGTGCATGTGCCAAGGCATAAACAGCTTTATAAACATTATAAGAGGCTCTTAGCTCTGACACATCAGTGTATGCTGTTTCTGAGTTGCTCAGATCCTCTTGACCTGAACATTTGTTTCTCCTTATTTCTTGTTGTTCGTCTACTTTTTTCCCTCCAACCTCAAACTTGCACCCAAACATGGTCTCCCAGAAGATTCTTATTGTACTGTTTTTTGGATTATTGTCAGGACGAAGATTTTTTAGAAATTCATAAAGTCCCTGAATTTGTCCACGCCGGATGGCGATTCCCAGTGTGCCCCCCAGTAGTGGTAAGTATTGTGGAGTTTGCAGGACAGGTGTTGTAGTCCAAGCCTCACTTGCAATCCACTGCTTGCCTGTCACATTTTGCAATAGCAACTCATCCATCAAAGATGCCAGATCAGTTGAGAATGCTACAACAACTCTGGCTGTAGACCTCTGAATAACTCCTGCTATTCGTTGAATGTCTTTACCATTGTTATCATAAGGCAACATTTCAGAAAAAGCCACACAACCTCCCACAATCTGCATTTCCTGCTGGAAGGACTGAGCAGCATAGATGCCATAGTCATCATCACTGTAGAGGAGACCAACCCAGGTCCATCCAAAATGTTTTAAGATCTGAACCATAGCCTGGACCTGGAAGGCATCACTGGGAATTGTTCTGAAGAAAGAGGGGTACTTTTTCCTGTCACTCAAACATGAGCAGGTAGCATAGTAGCTAACCTAAATCAGTAAAAATTAGTAAAAAATAGGCTTCTCGGGTAAGTTTTACACTGTGATTTTAATGACGTTTAGAAGTAATAAGAAGCATAGAATTAAGAATAATGTTATTTCTTATTTAAAAATAATAACTATTTACAAACGCTTTTTTTAAAACTAAAATATCAAATGCTAGAACCAAATTTCTTACCATAGGAACCCGAAACAGCCCCAGGACACTTGAAATTGTTATAGATTGAGTTGAACCAGGATCCCCGACAATGCCAATCACGGGAGGAGGGCCAGTGCAACTGTAGTTTGAGGATTCCTCTGTCCCACTAACCAGGGACATAGCAGCCCGGAATGCCACTCCAAGCCTTAAACAGTTGTCATAAATCTGGTAACCAAGTGTGATGTTAGGCAACAATTTGTTATTGCTATTAATCTCATTTATAGCAAAAACCATAGTCAGTGCTTGCTGGAAACTTGCCATATAGAATCTGGAAAAGGCAAAACAGATCTCATGACTAAATAGAAATCTATGCAGCCTGCTTTACATTTGAAATGAGATTACTGTATATTTTAGACTGCTATAAAATTATAGAACAGTTAAATCATGAACACATTTCCGTTTTTCTCCAAGTCTTAGCACAAAGTACTTTGTTCAGCATAGCAGTTCACAATCCCATCTAAACAACACTCACTCCTCACACTGGGGCAGTTCAGGCTCAGTTGTGAAGCTAAGTTCTGGGAAAGCTTTGAGGTTTTGTACCTCAAAGAGGCCTCCAATAATAAATTCTCCATGCTGGTACATCCCATTCAACTTGAAACATCCCTGGAGCTGACATGAATCAGATATGAAAGCAGCAGTTATATGATTAAAATACATATAAAGACAGATGTTTAACGTTATCCACATCTCACACAGCATTCCCAATTTTTTATGACCATCCAACTTTTAAAAAATTGACCCGTTTTATAGCTCAGCAGGGTGTTAATCTTTTCTAGAGAAGGAGGTGTCATTGGAGAAATAAGGACAACCCTTAATGCTAATTCTTATTGTGTCACGAGTATGCTAAAAAGTTTGCATAGCCCTTGCAGAATCATTATTTTTATTTAGTACTGATGTGGTGTGCATTCTCAAAACCATCGTTAGTCAACTAAGATTGCAATTTTGGGGTTACAAATAGTTCAGTAATTTGGTCTTTCCTGAATCCATTGTTCCAACAATCATTTGTAAACAGCATTGCAGACTTTTGTTGATTGAACTATATCTCTAGAACTGTTTTAAAAGAAAAATTCCTCCTGTGTTCTATTGAGATTATATTTTTAAAGGGTGCCATAGAATGGAAATCTGGATATACCTGAGGCATAGCAGAAAAATAAGAGCTCAGTACACTGAAACGACATACTGTGAGCCTCAAATACTACTGTTTCTTTGTTTTCATGTAAATCCTGTGTTTTTAAAATGTAGGTATGTTGTAGCCTATGTAAATTTTTGATTCTTTTAAAGCATAAAAATACCATAATATGTTTGCAGATAATTAAGAAACATGCCAAGTGTATTTAAAATCCCATTGAAAAAAACAACAACAACAAAAACAACACAGGTTTATTAATATGCATACCCACCAGACTCACTAGAGGGCACTTCAGCTAGGTGAACACTCCACCAGCCATTCACCTGGACTACACCTACCATCATGCTTTGCATCTCACAGCTGAAACAGTTTACCAATTTGGACACTGATTACACTGACACAGCTGCAGCACATTACACACACATTATTTACAGTTGGTAACAGTTGATAATGTTCCCTCACGTAATATTTCGAAAGTGCATCTGCAGCTATTGACTGCGGGGTGGTGCTTTAACCGTAGACATCATCAGCAAAAATATCAATATGCACTTTTCAGCATGACCAGCTTTGCCTTTTCACAATACTAGATAGGATGGTTTGGCAATATACAAATAATCTAAGAAAAACATGCAGTCCAGCTATTCATCTTTAATAAAACTATATTTAGTTTTATACACATTATGAGGATTCAGTTTGTAATATTTGGGTAGCTTATTCGAATTAAACATGTAGCATACAGTGACCACAGGTGCTGCATATAATGGGTTATGTCCAATTAAAATATAATTTTGTTTTAATTTCCTCAGTAATAAACATGCTTTTGTAGTATGTTTTAGAAAAGATGTCTGCATCTGCAATACATGGTGAGAAGCATAGCTGTGACCGGTTCGGTCACTAATACTCACTCGCCAGCAGAGGGCCACCTTGTCCGAGTTTTGAATTAGCCCAACTACAAGACCCAGAACCCTGTGCTGAGCACAGCAGCACCTGAAAGCTATCCAGCATCACATAAATACACGCTGGTTCAACTATTGAGTGCAAAGTTTTGTTTTGCTTTGCAGACATCTCTGAATGTTTATTTCTTGTGTTATTGTGTTTCTCTATTGCCGACTTGGGCTGACTTCCTGAATTTTTTATTGTTATCTGCCTGCTCTGCTCTATATTAGTATGACTGCTATCTGCCTGGCCATGACCCACGCCTGTCTTCTGACGTACGAATGTCTGCTGCCTGCCCTGAATATTGTCAGTATTTAAGTTTGTTCCTGCATAACTACAACCGATCATTAGAAGGTTGTGAGTGAGTTAACCTTCTGTGATTTACGTTAGTGTGATTCGTTATTCCTGTAAAAATCTGCAAATGGATCATCAGCCTACAGTTCCATCATTGCAATAGCTCATAGGCTACAAATATTAAATAATTATTTAGACTATACAGAACCCTATTAAATTGCATTGACGTAGAAAATGATGTTCAATTTTTAAACACTTCAGTTTTTATTCAGAATATGATATAAAATCAGAAAATATGCAGACAAATAATTCAAATAAACAAAGATGGAATCGCATTTTTTACAAACAACACAGAACAAGACATATTCAATAAAAGCTAATCAAACATCTCATTCTGAACGGATAACTGTTTTCATAACAGTAAAGGGCTTTATTGTTTACTCACCACGCATAATGTAAACCTTTTTTATGTCTGTCTAATTTGTTTCGCTGCAAGCTACAATGTGATATGAATGCAAGATTGTCATTATAATGCTGAAAAAACTAAAATAAATCAAATATTCCAGTCAATTTAGATAAGAATACGCAATAATCTGGAGTTTTCAAACCGGGTTATGCAGGGTTTCCAAATGTATAAATAAGTTTTAATGTTGTCAAAGTGGGCGTCACGGTGGCACAGTGGGTAACACAATCGCCTCACAGCAAGAAGGTTGCTGGTTCGAGCCCCAGCTGGGTCAGTTGGCATTTCTGTGTGGAGTTTCCATGTTGTCCCCATGTTCGCATGGGTTTCCTCTGGGTGCTCCGGTTTCCCCCACAGTCCAAAGACATTTGGACTTAGTGTATGTGTGTGAATGGGTGTTTCCCAGTGTTGAGTTGCAGCTGGAGGGGCATCCACTGTGTGGATAAGTTGGCGGTTCATTCCGCTGTGGTGACCCCTGATGAATATAAAGTCTAATGAATAAATGAATGTTGTTGAAGTATGACAATATAGGCCTACTGTATAGACTACACCTGCTTTGTATATTGCTTTGAATTTATGAAAACTTATAGGCTACGATTTGGGAATTCACTTAAAGATACGTAGGTATGTTGTATGGAAGTTTTTGACTCTTCTAAGGCATACAAATACCATAGTATGTTTGCAGATATTTAAGAAACATGACAAGTGAACATATTTGTTTATCTGAAAAACAATGCTGAAGTCAAATATTCTGCTTTGAAAATGTATTTTCCGTGCTGAACGGCTGTTTTTGTTTTGGTAATTTAACTCACCCGCTGCCAGTTTAGTCAATTATATTTCAGCACCCCAGGTTGCCTTGTTGGAAAACCGCGTACTTTATTCATTTATTCAGAAAGGCTCTGAAAGCATGTGTCCAGGACCACAATGTGACCTCCGGTGGTCAGTAGCAGACTCCAAAATGAGATGCAGATTCAGTTCCACATGAGGTTATTAATTAGCAAATGAAATAAATAAAACAAACGCAAACATTAGGTGAGCAGGTTACATTGTAACCATGTGTCCTAACAACACGCTTTGTGAGGAGATACGCAGTGCAATTTGGCTGTTTGCACCAGACGAGACACGACAGAAATTTTAATACAGCCATTCAGATGCACAGAATATGCACTCACTCATGAAATTATAAGGTTTATAATCTATTTAATACATATTAACCCTCTTTAACATTATTAAATGTACATGCTGAATCACTTATATGTGTTTAGTTCTGAAGTTCAATTTCAAATGGTTTGTTTTATTTGGTGAACTATCTGCTGCTGCTTTTAAAAGTATGCTTTTAGTATATGGCAATAAATGTCATGTAAAATGGCATTTAAGCTCACATTGTTAGCATTTAACACTGAACAAGGCACATGAGGTTTACCTGAGGAGATCATTGTCATAGTTTTCACCTGAGAGAAATAGAAGCCGTTTTTATATATCAATTTGAGGTGTTGGTTAGGACTAAAACTCCTTTTAATATGGAATATATTCTTTCTATCAGGTGCCGTTGCTTTCATTTAGAACACGGTTTAAATCACTCGCTCCTGTCCTCAATCTGGCAACCTGCGCTTGCTTTTGTTTTGATCCAGGAGTGCAATACCTAGTTCAACCAATGTGTGTCAAACTTACATACTGCACCTTTAAGTTTATTTTAACTGAATGCTTTGTTTCTTTTATATCAAACAGTTGTGTAAACAATAAAAAATTTTACTGTAAAAATATGTTAAAAGCTTCGGACAAAAAAGTTAAAAGCCTCGGGTTTCATAAACCCTGCCCGAATCCATCTTGCCTCAAAGAGCCCAAAAATTCATCTTTAATAACAAGATTTAGGCAAAATTGTTTAGCTTATAGTCATCCAATATTATGTTTAATAATTGTAGCTTAAAAAAATTAACTTTTAATGAAAAATAAATTTAGATCTATACATTTCTTTAGCCTATAGTCATTATCCAACATTATCCTGTTCTTTTAGGAAAAGTATAAAGCAACGTTTATTATGTAATCACTATATAATCAGCCACTATTAAAATATAGATTACTATTAAAATACACTGTTAAAACTATACATAGATTCAAGTGATGCAGAGGAGACACACAGACATACAGGGCCTTATAAATGAGGGGCTTAGAATTGAAGCACAGCAGGTCATGCGCCTAAGTAAGGACGCAGACAGAGTGTATGCAATACATTTAGGTAAATGCATGTATTGACCAAGACAAAAACAACCCTCACTAAAACAGCATACATAAGGAGAATCATTAAAAATTATGGAAAAACATACAACCATCAATTGAAAATCTAGGATTCTATTGGAGTCGAGGAATAGCGTGATGTTACGTCATATCTCATGATAACTATGGATAAGAAACTATATAAACTGTTTTTTTGAATATTTAGAAGGAGAGAGATCGTTTGACCATTTCTGCTGTAACAATAAACTGCTTCAACTAGAAAACTTCGAAGACCTCAGTCCTCTTTCTATTATTTCAGGGTAGAGGGTAACCTTTCTGTGACTTTATTTAGGCTATAGCTGTAATTATTTTATTTAGCTGAATAAGGCTCAGTGGTTGCACTGTTGCCTCACAGCAAGAAGGTCATTGGTTTGAGTCCCAGCTGGGCCAGTTGGCATTTCTGTGTGGAGTTTGCATGTTCTCCCTGTGTTCGCTTGGGTTACCTCTGGGTACAAATTGCTCAAAACATATGCCAGAATAGTTGGCATTTCATTACGCTGTGGGAATAAATAAGGAAATAAGGTGAATGAAAATTAATTAATAAAAGACAAATATTAATATCAACATGTTTATTTCAATTATTTCAGGCTACTTGTAGACAGCCTATTGACAGGGGTGATACTTCCAAAAATGGACATTCTTTTGCTGTTGTTCCCATCATTTTGTATTTATTTGTGAGGTTAAACAAAATGTGTTGAATTAGCACAATAAAGATGGCAAAGAATGCCCAAAAGTCATGAAATAATGTTTGCATTCACCGAATCTATTATTTTTTTATGTCAAAAACACAGAACCTGACAGTGAGTGCCACTTGCTGTAGAGCCAGAGTGAGGAAAATGGTAATCAAAGAGACAGGCAAAGGTTGGGGCAAGCAGAAAACTCAATCCAAAAACAATCCAAGAATCAAAAAACAGACAGAAAAACATGGAACATTGAACAATACTGAGCAAAGAATGAGTGTGTCTGTGGTGCTTCAATAATCCAAGTAATCAGTGAGGATGATGTGCAGCTGTGTGCGTGTGTGAAATCAAGGGGTGATCTAGAACTGGTGTGTGAGTGCAGGGCATGATAGGGTTTGTAGTTCAGTAAAGTGGCAGATGTGTAGTTCTCCAGTGATTGCAGAGGCTAGATTGCTGGTGATCATAACAGTTGTTTTGAGACCAACGACGAGATGATCCCAAGGTTTCCATATCCTGGACCAGGCCGTATCCTGAGCAGCTACTGTGATGGTCATGGAAGAGTGGAGAACATGAGACTGACTCCTGTGACGCTCCAGAGACAGACGAGTCTTCGCTGAGGCCAGCTTCCAGCCTCCGCCACTGAGACTGCAGCTCTGCACAAGACGTTTGGCCAGCGGAGAAATTAAAATAATCGTGCCCAGCTGAGCCTGGTTTCTCTCAAGTTCTTTTTTCTTCACTTCCGCCATTAGTGAAGTTTTTTTTTCCCTCTCCGCTGTCGCCACTGGCTTGCATGGTTCAGGATCTATAAAGCTGCGCATCGTTGGATTTGCTCTTCAGTATTTGGATTCTCAGTAGTGATTATTGAACCACACTGATCTGAGCTAAACTGAACTGAACTTAAACACCAAAAAACTGAACTACACTGTTCCTATTTACTATGACCTTTTATGTGAAGCTGCTTTGACACAATCTACATTGTATAAGCGCTATACAAATAAAGGTGAATTGAATTGAATTGTTTTCCAAAACATTTAAATATGTTTTTTATTTGACATTTTACCTTAATTAGGTTAAGATAATATGCAAAAATTATACAAAGCTGGTAAGAGAGTGTGCAGGATTACCTGGGAGCCTGGCCTGGAACATGAGGAAGTCTGATAATCAATTGCATCATGTCAGCAATGATCTGAGACTGTATGAGAAGCAATCTTGCATTGCCTATGAACCCAGAAGGCAACACCATAAAATTTAAAGGAAAAAAGGGGGATTCTCAGCAAAAATGACCCCTAAAAGGTGTTTATGCAACCGTATATATCAACTGAGCAGTAGCTATTTATCTTGTTCTTTTTCATTTATGTATTTGTTTGTTTGTGTGTGTACAGTGCGTGATTGCAAAACGAGTGAAATGGCCAAACTTTCTACCTGACTCGTTCCCAAACATGAGCCAAACAATATACTGGCATTTTCCTGGCATTCTTTCAGAAAAGCATATCACTTTAAACTGGATTTAGGCCCCGTTTACACTGATGCCTTTTAGTTTAAAAATGACGTTCTAGAAAGAAAACAATCCATTTCGACCATAACCTTTCATCTAGCATTTGTGAAAACGTACATCATGTAACCATACACACACTCTGGGATGTGCTGAAAGTTGCTTCACTGTATTAGGACATCTGAGCTCCGGGCAGTCAGCAGGACCTCTACGCACACCTGCGTGGTAAAGAGCAGCGCGCGCTGGCCAGTCCATCATGGATATGCCGCTGCATCTCTAATATCTCTATAGTTGATAAATGCAACATGAGCTCATTCTGAAAATGTAGCCCTATATACATTTCTGGAGTTTACGAATTATGGAGCCAGAAGTACATATGGCTGCATTTCGTTTTTAAAAAAATGCTACGTGGTGGTATGACGACGTTTCTTTTCGTGATAGAAGCTGACCACTTACCTCAGTATGAATGGCTTTCCCACTGTTACCAGTATGTCCAGAGACTTGCAACATAGGGGCGCAAAGAGGAGTTGACCACGACAACGGGGTTTGAGTGTGGTGAAAAACGGTTCCAGAAAGCAGGTAAGACAAAAAAAAAAGCCAAAACAATCGGTCGGTTGGTCAGTCAGTTCACGGCGGCCCTTGGTGGATTTACTTGAGAATAGCAGGTGCGAATGGCACTTGCGAGACAAATTTGAGATCTCAAAAAGTGTAAACAGCAGCCTCTGGTGGATTTGTGAACACAAAAACTGTGCAAAAAAATAAATAAATAAGTTTTACCTCCTGGGACGTATTTGGCACCTCCAGAACGTTTTCACAATGAGTCTGTGTTGGATAAACGGGATATTTAATTCATCTAATGACTCTTTGGTCTTTTGAATAAACTGTATTAGCCTATTTGTTGTAAATATAAGTTATAATTTAACATTTGAATTTAACGCCTTTATTTCCTCTATTGTAAAAACTGTATGTAAGTATGTTATATTTTTATAATGGCCATTATTGATTATTAAAACTGACATTCAGCAAAAGAGACTGGGTATTTCATATTTTATCAGGCTTTTCACCTGATAATCTTTATTGTATGCATATAGCCTCATTAAGCATATTTTGCCAAAACCACATAGTAGTTTCATATTTTTCAATGAAAATGAAAAAAGGCAGACATGTTAACTAGGCTCCATTTTGTTATAAATATTCATACATTTGAAGATGACGCTCTTATAAATACACAATGCCTTAACACAGGGGTGTCAAACTCAGTTCCTAGAGCTAATTATTTATTATAACTATAACGTGTATAGTCATAGTCGATTAAAAAAAAAAATACATGGATAGTTTTTATTTCATTTTTGTTAAGGCACATTTGGTGAGGCACATTGCATGTAGGTAAAGTGCGGTGAATGCAAAACATGAAGATAGAATTTAAATATTGATTAGCTCTCAAAGAAGAAAAATCAGGTACAGATACAGGTCAGAAGGAATGATGATTTATTGAAATATAAGGGAAAATGAGTCAAGGTCAATAAGCAAAATTTGTCACAATGTAAATCAGTGATTAGAAAATCCAGTCGTCCATTTTCAGAAATAAAGTTTGAGAGCTGTCACTGGGGCAGAACCTATTCAAAAGTTGTTAGTATGTCCAGTTGAGGTACTAATTTGTACCTTTAAGATACCATTGTTGACTATTTTAGTAAAACTTTAAAAGGAGGTTCCACCCCACTGCTTTGCATGTTTTGTTTGTATAAAACAGGGTCCATTTTATGGAGCTGTCAGTTATTGAGATGAGAATCTGAATTAGATGTATTACAATTAAATTTTGTAATATGGAAATGTTAAAATACTCGCTACATATTCCATAGTATGGCCACATGCCATAAACAATATGTACATTTAACATAAACTGTTTATTAAAAAAAAAAATTATAAAATAAATAAATAATAATACTAATAATTAGCATGTAAGGATTTATTAAACTTGCTAGACATGTATATGAAAACCACAATTACTTGATTGCAAACATTTGTTTACTGTTTTTACATGTGTCAAAGCTGTTTTCAACAAATAGTAAATTTAGATATAGTCTAAAGACACTGGAGACCACCGTCTATGATTTAAATTATGTTCTTTCAGGTTGCTCTTCCCATGATGGCTTTTTTAGTGTTTCTTTCTGGGTGTAATATAATGATGTAGCATTTTGGTGCAAATATGGCAGCCAGCAATCCAAAACTAGAAGCTAAAATAGCAAAAATCTCCACAGCAACCGCATATTTCCCTGGAGAGCTCACATATGCTGGAACAAATGCAATCCACACAGCACAGAAGATCAGCATGCTAAAAGTGATGAACTTTGCCTCATTAAAATGATCTGGTAAATTTCGTGCCAGGAAGGCTAAGAGGAAACTTACTGCTGCTAAAATGCCAATATAGCCAAGTAGCATAGAAAACCCAACCACTGAGCCTATAGTACATTCATATACTATTTTGGAGTTTATATACTGGTTGTTTTTATGAGGTTTCGGGGATGCATTTGATAGCCAGACTGCACATATGACAACCTGAAGGGCTGTGAGGAACAGAACTGTGCATCTTTGTTGATGCGATCCAAACCATTTCATAGCACTTTTACCCTCAGGTCGAGAAGCTTTAAATACTGCTATCACCACCATAGTCTTGACCAGAATGCTGGAGATGCACAGGACAAAGCTTATGCCAAACACAGCATGTCTTAACTGACATGTCCACACCTGTGGTCGACCAATAAACAGCAAAACACACAGGAAACATAGTTTGAGTGACACCAACAGAAGGAAGCTAAGCTCTGAATTGTTAGCGCGTACTACTGGAGTGTGGCGATGATGTGCAAAAATGACTACCACTGCAGAACAGATGCAGGAGCCAAGCAGGGAAGCGGTGGTCAGAGAGATGCCCAGAGGATCCCCATAGGATAGAAACTCTACATCTTTGGGGACACACTGATCCTTTTTGGGGCTGGACCAGAACTCATCTGGACACACCATGCATTCAATGGAATCTATATTTATGAGATAAAAGAAAGTGAAATGATAGAGGTATAATGTTGATGAAAAGTATGATTGAATAAAAATGCAGATAACTTTATGATGGGAATTTCTCTACCTGGTAATGTAGAAATCGCTCCGTCTGCACATGGAAGGCAGTCGAAACAGCAGACAGGAAGCCCCTTCCTCCTAGTTCGTCTGGTTCCTGGGGGGCAGCTCTCACTGCACACAGACCGTGCAGGCTGACAAACATATAAAGGATTCAAATGCAAAAGCCTCTAAGTGCTGTCTGCAATTTTCTTCTAAAATTTGCATTTTTCCTTAGACTCCTGTGTTTAAGTTTTATAACAATGTATAGCTTCTTTTCATTGCCTTTATAGTCAAATAACTGAACATTAACACAGGAGCCTGAGATAATTGCTCATTTTTAAAGTTTTTGAATCTAAACTCTTCATATATACACACATACAGTGCTCAGCATAAATGAGTACACCCTATTTTGAAAATAAATATTTTATCCATTTCTCAGTGAATATAAGCAATGTATTTTGGTTTATTTAACAGATATTTATTAAAATAATATTTTAGTCACCAAACATATTTAAAAATTGAAAGATAATACAATTAAATTCAAGCAAAATAATTACATTTTTCCTCTTTTTTAAACTTATATTTAATATTTTTCTACAGCATATAAATTTGGATGTACTAGCTTTTGGACCGTTATCGTAAGTGTAATTTTGTTAGATAAGCTCCAGATTTGGCTTCAGTACTGACTAATTAATGTATATCCACAAATATAGTAATGTATAGCTACCTATTAAAAAATATGAATTTAAAAGATAGATTTTTGAGGGGTGTACTTACAGTATATATGCTGAGCACTGTACATAAACACATACATACAATAAACATTTAAACAGCGTATGAGTCTATAAAATTATTTTTCAATAATACGATATGCGAATGATAGCTGTTTTGTCAGTAGTAACAAAAACAAATTGAAGGAAATATAAATTACTTTATTTGTTGCTGTGTTCCAGTATATTGCATCTTCCTCCAATGTGAGCACCTTCCCTGTTGATGCCCCTTCATCTACAACACCAACTGTGTGGACAACAATTGACCCATCAGAGCTGGCCTGCCAGTTCATCACATCATAGATAGCCAGGGCATCACCATTCTCATCAAATGACACATGATCCCCAAAGCCTGTGGTGAAGTTTACTTTCTGTAGGTAGTGAACCAGCTATACAGGTTGAAGACAGGACAGCTTTATGTTTTGTGTGTACACATTTTTGTCTATTTTTCATTTTATTTACAATTTTAATGGACATTTAATTTATATTAGCTGATAGGCTGTGCTCTGTGTATGGAAGTTTTACCTGCCAGGGTTTCAGGTTTGTTATGTCATCACAACTGAATGGTCCTTTCCCCTCCTCACACTGCATCAGGTCATGAAGTGCATGTGCCAGGGCATACACTGCCTTATAGACATTATAAGAAGCCCTCAGTTCTGAAACGTCAGTATATGGTGTGTTTGTTGTCCTCATATCTTCTTGACCTGTACACATTGTTTCTCCCTTTCTGCCCACAGTATCAAAACTGCACTCAAACATGTTTTCCCAGAAGATTCTCACCATATTATTTCTCAAATTACTGTCAGGGTGGACGCTTAGCAGAAAATCATGAAGTCCCTGGATCTCTCCACGCCTTATGGCAATACCCAGTGTGCCTCCCAGGAAAGGCAAAAGACGCTTAGTGTGAAATACTGAAGAGGTGGCCCAAGCTTCACTTGCAATCCACTGCCTGCCTGTCACATTCTGCAAAACCACCTCGTCCATCAAGGGAAACAGATAGGCTTCTGTGGAAAAAACTACCACCACTATTGCTGTAGAAGCCTGAAGCACTTGTACAATACGCTGGATGTCCATGTGGTTATTATCAAGTGGCAGGATTTCAGAAAAAGAAACACAACCTCCAAACAACTGCACTTCCTTTTGGAAAGATTGAGCAGCATTGATGCCATAATCATCATCACTGTAGAGGAGCCCAACCCAGGTCCATCCAAAGTGCTTCAAGATCTGAACCATAGCCCGCACCTGGAAGGCATCACTGGGAATTGTTCTGAAGAAAGAGGGGTACTTGCTCCGGTCACTCAAACAGGAGCATGTGGCATAGTAGCTAACCTATTTAAAAAATTATAAAAAATGATATATATATATATATAAAAGAAACATTTGATATCACTATAGCGAGTACTGTTTGACATGAACAGACACAATTAACTATTTTTATGGGTGGTAATAAAGTTTTGTATACAACACATCATACCATAGGTATTCGAAATAATCCCAGCACACTGGAGATTGCTATACAATGAGTAGATCCTGGATCTCCCACAATCCCAATTATGGGTGGTGGGCCAGTGCAGTTGAAAACATTGAAGGATTCTTCTGTCCCACTGACCAGAGCTGTTGCAGACCTGAATGCCACTCCAAGCTTTACACAGTTGTCATACAGATGATAACCGAGGGTGATGTTAGGCAACAGGTCAGAATTGTTATTGATTTCATTTATGGCATATACCATAGTTTGTGCCTGCTGAAAACTTGCCATATAGAATCTAGAATAGGTGGTGCAAATGTTAAAAATCAGTAAGTAATTCTATATTCAATAATCATGATAATGTATTCAGTCTATTGATAAGATTATATTTGTTTGATGGATTTTTAGAATCAGTTATGCTCTAAATGAATAAGAAGACAAAAATACAGGTCAATGAAAATACTTTTTTCACTTCCGCATATTCGTATGTTTCTCCATTTCAAATGCCCTTTTATCTAATTATTTATTTCTGCCCATGCTTTTAGCCCAGTCTCACCGCTCACAATGTGTCTGTTCCGGTTCTCTTTTAAAGTTTATTTCCGGGAAAACTGTGATGAGATGAAATGCAAACAGGCCCCCAATCATAAGGTCTCCATCTTGGTATATCCCATTCAACTTGAAGTGTCCTTGGAGCTGACAAGAGCCTGATCTACTGATTGAAGAGGCAGCGATAGATGTATAAAACAGATAAAAACATAAATATAGAATGATCCACGTGTCCATTACTCTATCTGTCTTACACACTTGTCATGTTAATGTAAGAAGCAGATGATGTGCAGCACTATTTTATAGAGCAGGTGGTGCCTCATGGGCTTCTCAGGAAAGACGTCACTTAGTAGATCTCGCTGTCTTTCAATTGCACAGAACAAATAGCAACATTACAAAAACACAACAGATTTGTGATAACTGTCTTGTTTGTAAACATTACAAATTGTTTAAAAATAAACAAATGATAATTAAAAACTACAAAACAGCTTAATAAATTACAGGTTGCAAAAAAGTTTCCAGTAGATGGCAGTGTCTACATAAAAAAGCTGTATATCTGCCATTCTTCATTTAACTAAAAAAAAATAATAATAACCATAATCTTAACAAATAAGGGGGAAATAAGAACCAGTGATTTTGGTTTAAAAAAAAATTACAAACATTAAAATAAAATAATATTAAAAAAAAGAATTATGTGTAATAACAATGAAATGACACTAGGAGTGCTGAACTACTGAAATGTATTTAATACTTTATATAAAAGGCTTTTTTTGTGATGGCAGCTTAAAGATGACTTTCATATGGAGAGTCGCATGCATTGCAGGTGTAATTTTTTTTTTTCAAAGACTTCAACAGAGTGTAAAAATTCTTGATGGTTCTGTGGGTCTTTTTTTTTAATCAAATCTGAGCTTTATATTGTATATTGTCTACCCTAGTGTCATCTTCATCATCTTGGTAATGTAGATGTTGGACTGAAGCAGCTTTTATAAATATGCATATTTACAATGAGGAAGGGCAGAGGGTTGCTGAATAACTAGGTTTCAGCTGCTGTCTGGGCTTGCACTGCCACATCCCTTTGTTCATGTGTTCAATACTTTTTTTTTCCTGTGTCATTTTATTTTATTTCACATAACTTTATTGTAAACTAAGTTGTTTGGTTTTCTTTCCATATATTGATTTCTTTGGTTGTTACAGACATCTGGTGAATTTCAAGTCAACAGCAACTTTAGAAACATTTCTGTGAAAAATGTTGTCATGTTCAACACTTATTTCCCTCGATATGGGCTGGTGTGGATATATTATCTTTTTTCAAGAGAAGGAGGAGAAGAAAAATCTTAAACTCTGGCCAATTTAGGCTTTCATAAATGAATTTGACCTGGTGGCCAGTTTTCATTGATTGCACATTCCACCAGTAAGAGCAGAATGTGAAGGTTTAATTAGCAGATTATATATCTCAGTTTTACTTAAAATATTGCAATGCACACAGAATTATGTGTGACATATCAATTCAAAATGTTGGTGTGCGTCTCTAATATCAGCATACCACCAAGAAGGCTGAACCACAAAAGGCATGTCTGGGTGCATCAAGCACATCAAGACTGCAACCCTGCAGCAGCTGGTGCAAATTAATTTATGCAGTAATAGATGATCTAAGTCTATGCTTCATGATTCGCACAGGTTGCCGTGATAAACGTAGTAGATAAGTTTGAGAATTAGGTCATTAACTCATCTTACTGATTGGTTTGTATGTGTGTATGCTTTGCTTAGAATTGGGTTATTGTGTGATGGAGTAGTCAATAAAACATTTGTTTCATCTTAGGATCCGTGTTTTGTGTGTTCAAGATCATTATCTCATTAGAAACGATTGTTGTTATCCTGCTCATATAAATATTGAAATACTGTCTTTAATGTTGTCATTGGCCTCATAATAATATAATACAGCACAGATAAAGAGACAACACTGTTTTCTTCGATTTGGCTGGACTTGTTTTCTTCGATTTTGTTTGTTATAGATCACGTGTTCCAAGCTGATTCCCTAAGTCTTAAAAGAATTATGATTCATTGATAACAATTAGAACACTGAGATCTTACGTCACCAAAACTGTTAGTCGGGACCTTCACAGGGTCAGTATTAGGCATGGACCGTTATAAGACGTTATAAGACGTTATAAGACGTTATAAGATTCTGACACTATGATAACCTTGGATAAAAATATAAAATAAAAATAGGGCAGATTACTGCACTAAGATATCTTATTTTTAAATGTCTGGGTAAAAACAAAAAACATTTTCCCCTTTGAACACAATATATTGTATTTTGAGAAACATTTTAGAAATATTTTAGAGCAGTAAACATGACAGGCTAGATAATTCAAATGAATCATTGATAAAAAAAAATCTTACACATACCTTCAGAATCAGAATCAGAATCAGTTTTATTGCCAAGTGTGCTTCACACACACAAGGAATTTGTTTTGGCTACAGAAGCTTCCAGTGTACATAAAGTGACAAGTGACAACACAAAATAATAACAAAACAAAAATAAATAAATAAATAAGATAAACATTAAACAGATGCGGTTAGTGAAGAAACCTGGATGTTGAGTTGTTGAGTTGAGTTGTACTTGTTGACTTAGGAACAGTATAGCATAATATTTTGGTGGTTTTAAAGCCTTGACTTTTCCAAACCAAGGTATACCTTGAAAACAGTTATTGTCCCATGCCTAGTCAGTATACATGGCTGGGCTGTTATTGCCAAAACTTTGGTCACTTGTGGCAATGCCAAACATCAGTTTCAATGGCATTCCCTAGGCCCAATACTTGTGCTACCGAGCCTTTCTGGTAGTGACAGAGTGACTAGTGACAGAGTGGTTTGATGAACATGAAAGTGAAGTTGAACATATACAAAACATATTTTGTCTTCATATGTGTTTTTTTTAACAAATGTTGTCAGATTCAAAGGTTATAATAAGAGTGATAGGTTTGCATTCACAAGATGTTATTTTAGACAATCATAATGCCAGGTCAATAGTAATGTTTTATAGATTTATATGACCTAAGGTATCAAGGCACTTTGATGGCAAACAGTTAAATCACATGACCTGAATGAACACTCCACCCACAATGTTTACCATTGGCCAGCGTCACCTGATGTTTTATTTGTCATTATAGTCATACATTTTATATTGGTGGTTATTCCACTCTTTCATACACTCTGGATGGGATCCTCACTTGCTGCCTCCATGGTTGGAATTTAAAGACCCCAGAAAGATGCCAGTGATTGGACTGGTATCACTGGGCCTTGCTTTTCTGTTGTACTTCTCAGTAGTTGTATGCACCTCACTGGGCAAAAGTTGCTGGACATTGGGTGATTTTAATTCCCCAGTACTGGAACAGGATGGTGATATCGTCATTGGAGGGCTGTTTCCCATGCACAATATAGCTCCAGAAACTGACTATAATTTCTCTGATCTGCCACACTATCGAGATTGCAGCAGGTGTGTGAAATGACATGAGTATAATGAAGAACATCAATTAAAAAAAAATGTACAGAGTTGGTTTTAATGCATGAGCAAACATGCAATGTAAATGAGATCCACACCTTAAATGATGTGGTGTTATGCTAAAACAATTGTTATATATTTAATCAACTGTTCTCTTAAGAATTAACCTATTTGTCCATGATTTTGTACTGCTACAAACAGTTCCCTACTTGCTGTCTTGGCTCTCTGTCTATTTTCTTAACAGGTTTGATTTTCGTGCATTTCGCTGGGTTCAAACAATGGTCTTTGCCATTGAAGAAATCAACAGTAACTCAAGTTTGTTACCTGGAGTGACACTAGGTTATCGGATCTTGGATAGCTGTGATAATGTGCACACCAGCCTGCACAGTGCACTTTTCCTTCTGAACGGCACTTTTGGCCAAACACAAGCTAATGCTGTTAGCAGTGCAAATTGCCTGTCCACTGCCCCGGTGCCAGCTGTCATAGGCCTGGCATCATCTTCACCTACACGAGCTGTGGCACAAACTTTGGGTCCTTTTGGAATTCCATTGGTAAGAATATCACTATGGGTCTGGTCATAGTTGATAATTCTAGATAATTCATTTATTATTTTGTTTAATGGACAGTCGAAAGTAATTTCTGTCATACAAAACCTTTGTTGATACCTCATTAAAAATCTTTGACTTAGCATCATATGCATTGAACGCATGGCAACATTCTTTAGTGGAAAGTGTGCTTCAAAGATCTTGCATTTACCTTTATTTTTCAATCAAAAAAAATGAGCAATAATCACAGTTACAAATGAACATTTCTTATGTGTTGTATGTTATTATATATAGTATTAAATAACTAGCATGCCAAACTATGTGTATTTATGATCCTGCAAAAATATTCAACAAACAGAACCTGATTAGTGGACATGTTTAAAACAGATTTCTGTACTCCTTTTTTTTATTTATTTATTTTTTTTTTTTTTAATTCTGTTAAGTTATCTCTAACCCTATAATTTGGGGGGTGGGGTATAGCATACATTGACATCTACCTAAATGTTTGGTTTTTAAGCTCTTTCTCTTTGTTTCTCTTCCTCTCCTCAAGATAAGTTACTTTGCCACCTGCACTTGCCTCACAGATAAAAAGGAGTACCCTTCTTTCCTTCGTACTGTCCCCAGTGACAAGTTTCAGGTGCAGGGACTGGTCCAATTGGTTTCTCATTTTGGCTGGCGCTGGGTGGGTACGGTGGGCACTGATGATGACTACAGTCACTATGGTATCCAGGCGTTTACCGAGCAGCTTGAAAGAATTGGTAGCTGTATTGCCTTTCATCAAACCATACCCAAATCACCTTCTCAGGCACAGATACGTTCTATTCTTAATAGCCTTGAAGGTTCCACTGCACAAGTGATTATAGCATTTGCCACTGAAGGAGAACTGCTGGAGCTCCTGATTGAAGTTGCTCGTAGAAATCTGACAAGGTTGCAATGGGTGGCCAGTGAGGCTTGGGTGACAGCCAAACTTCTCACTATCCCTGAGCTACATCCTGTCCTGATTGGAACAGTGGGCTTTTCTTTCAGGGGCACCAATATTCCTGGCTTGGCTGAGTTTCTCTTTAGGGTAAGGCCTTCATCGAGACCTGAATCTGCTTTCACTAACATGTTTTGGGAAGAACTGTTTGGATGCAGACTAGGTTATGAAGACAGCAATGATTCTGTGTTGCCACTCTGTACTGGCTTAGAGGATTTGATGGAGACGGAAAGTAGCTACACTGATGTATCAAGGGTGAGGATTTCATACAATGTCTATAAAGCTGTGTATGCTATAGCTCATGCTCTACACCAGCTGTTACAATGTGGCTCTAATGAACAAGGCTCGGATCACAGCTGTAATATTGAATCAAAGTTCTCTCCTTTGCAGGTATTAGGCATTTATTCAAATATCTGGGTTTCTGCAGGTTTCACAAAGTCAAGACTTTTTACGAACATAATGAATGGAATTTCAGACTTATACAGGATTTTTTTATATTTTATTATATTAAAGTTAGTTATTTCTTATCCATATTTTAAATAAATTGTCAAAACAAGCAAACCCTATTTGTAGTATGCGTACACATTTTTCAACATAACTTACCTTAAAAGAAGTAAAAATTAAAATATAATAAACTAAATGTATGCTCAACAGTCTGTCCAGGTCAGTGTCCTCACCATATATGGACTATAAATACAAAGAGAACTTTTAAGCTAATATTATTGAAAGGACCATAACTAAACTGTATTGGTAAATAGAGTTTTGTTATGTTTTGTTTGTCTATTTTGAAGAATTGTTGGTGATTTGATGCGTGTTGGCCTGATTGGTTAACTTTACATGGACATAGGAAAATTAAGACCTGGTTACAATTATTTAAGACCTACAAGACTTTTTTGTGAATGTAAGACTTTTTAAGGCCTAAAATTTTGTTTTTTTGGAATTTAAGACATTTTAGAATTTTTTAAGACCCTGTGGACACCCTAAATATTAATGCACTTAACAGTTTTTTTTTATTTATTTGCTAAATAGGTTTTTTGTGGGTCTTAAAAATTTGAAACCAAAAACGCAGCATTGAATACTATAAATTAACTCACTCAACATCCCTTTTACTTAGTAGCATATTACATTTTTTTCAGCAGAAGCCATGGTCCTTGATTAAAAAAAAAAATCAAAAGTATTATAATGTGTGTTTGTGTGTGTGCACTAGCTGATAACAATTGTTTACTAGTTTAATCACCAAGTGCCATATTTTAGAGATAATGCTAATTGATTCAGATCCTTTTTTTAATAATTATTTTTTAGGGGTTTTCATCTTCAATGTTATAGGACAGTGAATGACAGACAGGAAAGCATTGGGAGTAGAGAGAAGGGAAGGATCGGCATAGGACCTTGAGACAGGAATCAAACTTGGGTCGCCGAGAGCACCTTGGTGCTATATGCCGGCACGCTTAACCACTAGGCTATTGGCGCCCACTTAAACTTAGTCTTAAATGGGCCTTAAGAAATATAACACTCATCTTCATAAAGCCTGCAGAAACTCTCATTAAATTCAAAAGAAAAATCCATATTGTAATTATATTTATATACTTTCTATCGTTTGCCTTAACTAATGCAATAGCTTCTTCGCTATCTAAAGAGGGTACATTTTACAAACCAGTTTAATGAAAAAGTCTATTTTGACACCAATGGAGAGCCTGTGCCACTCTATGACATCATAAACTGGCAGAAAAATGCTAGAGGTACCATCAATTTTCAGTTGGTTGGCACCTATGATGGCTCTGCCCCAAGTGGGCAGCAGCTTAAAATAGAAGAGGGCTTAATTCAGTGGACAGGCGGACAAACAGAGGTGAGCTTGTGCCCTCATGACAAACAGTCACAAAGCTTTCAGTTTTGGCAGATTCCTGATTTTATAATGTAATGCATGCAGGTTCCTGTTTCCTTATGCAGTCCTCCTTGCCCCCCTGGAACCCGGCAGGCCACTCAACCAGGACAGCCTGTCTGCTGCTTTGACTGTTTGCCTTGCACTGAAGGAGAAATCAGCAATATCTCAGGTAAATGCCTGTCGTTCTGCTGATCAGGTACACATCTGTCTATCTGTATGCCAGTCTATTGCTGCTGAATGATGCAACTGACCGAAGAGAATCGAGTATTTCAGAGAGTATAAATACGCAAACGACAATAATTCATGGCAATACATGACAAACAGTGATCTATAATGTCTGTTTGTGTCTATAGGTGCTTCTGAGTGTCTCAAGTGTCCTCAGTACTACTGGCCAAACAAAGAAAGAGTTTCCTGTGTTGCTGGCGTTGAGGAGTTTCTGTCATACCACGAAGTGATGGGGATCATTCTCGTTTCTTTGTCTCTACTTGGTGTTGCTGTAGCAACAGCTGTTACAGTGATTTTTTTTCTTTTCCGAAGCACACCTATAGTTAAGGCTAACAACTCTGAAATGAGTTTTCTTCTGCTGCTGTCTCTCAAACTTTGCTTTCTTTGCTCACTGGTGTTCGTGGGTCGGCCCTCGCCATGGACATGCTGTGCCCGACAAGCAGCATTTGGAATCAGCTTTGTTCTATGTATCTCATGCATACTGGTCAAGACCATAGTGGTACTTTTGGCTTTTCGTTCTACAGTGCCTGGATCCATTTCTCTAAAGGTGTTTGGCCCGCCGCAGCAAAGGGTTTTCATTTTCTGCTGCACAACAGGCCAAGTTATTCTGTGCGCTTGTTGGTTGGCACTAGCACCTCCTTACCCCTATAAAAACACATCATATCAGGACGGCAAGATTATACTAGAATGCAAAGACATTTTGCCACTAGGATTTTACCTGGTTCTGGGCTATATAGGACTCCTCTCTTGTATGTGTTTTGCCCTCGCTTTCCTTGGAAGGAAACTTCCAGATACATTTAATGAAGCTAAGCTCATCACATTTAGTATGCTTATATTTTGTGCAGTGTGGATCTCTTTTATACCAGCATACAACAGTTCTCCAGGGAAATACACAGTTGCTGTTGAGATATTTGCCATTCTAGCTTCTACTTTTGGACTTCTATTTAGCATTTTTATACCTAAATGTTATGTAATTCTGTTAAGGCCTGATTTAAACATCAAAAGGGGAATGACTGGAAAACTGTCGAAATGATTTTTTTACAATGTGCTGTAATTGTACACACAAAATTAGATTCATTTTTATTACATTGTTTGCTTGTTATACTGTCTTATGATGATTGATATGTTTTCTGTAAATTTATGGTGACTACTATTACTCTATAATACTCTAAATAAAATGAATAAATCACTTTATTGTCGTGTGTTTTACTATTATTAATATTTGATGATCATGTTGACAAAACATCTTTACGCAAATGTATTAAACAAAGACAAAAAAACTGAGTGCCATGGCCCCCATTAACACCTGGGGCCTTATTTATTATTATTATAATTTTTTGTGATGCACAGAAAACGAATGTACACACAAAAACCTGTGTGTATGCCCCTAAATAGCAAATTATCTTGAAATTGTGAGCAGCTGACTGCTGTCTTAACTTGCTATGACAACCTAAGTTTATTCTCACAGAAAATTGTTTAATTTTCATTTTATTAAAAAAAATATTGGGCGACGCGGTGGTGCAGTGAGTAGCACGATCTCCTCACTGCAAGAAGGTTGTTAATTCGAGCCTTAGCTGGGTCAGATGGCATTTCTGTGTAGAGTTTGCATGTTCTCCCAGTGTTCGTGGGGGTTTCCTCCGTGTGCTCCGGTTTCCCCCGCAAGTCCAAAGACATGCACTATAAGTGAATTGGGTATGCTAAAATTTACCGTAGTGTAAGTGTATGAATATGAATGAGTGTGTATGGATGTTTCCCAGTGATGGGTTGCAGCTGGAAGGGCATCTGCTGCATAAAACATTTGCTGGATAAGTTGGCGGCTCATTCCACTGCGGCGACCCCAGATTAATAAGGGGACTATGCCTAAAAGAAAATGAATGAATGAAAAAAATATTTATGATTGTGATCACTGGTCTAAAAAACTTGAATGTGATTTGGTATTTCTTTATTACAGTTGACATTAATTACCATTAATACACTGAAACAAAACATATTTTGCACAAAAATAGCTGATTTAAGACTGATATCACAGAAGATTATTTGTAATGTGAAGGAACACTGGCAAATGAAGTGCAGATCCAAATGCAGGATTTATAATGAGAATGGTCAGGCAAGCAATGGTCAACACAGGAACAAACAGATGTATACAGGCAATCCAGAGTCATGGTCAATAAACAGGTGCATGGTCAAAAGGCAGGCAGCAGATAACGTAAATAAACAAACAAAACAAGGGTCAAACACAGTAAGGCAAGGCAAAGGAAACCACATCGTAATGTCACAAACAGTTAATCAAGACTCAGCCCAGAGGTGTGCGTGTGTGCTGTGTGTATAGTCCCTGTAATCAGTTCATAACGATTGTCTGGCTGTGTGTGTGTAATCAATGGAACCTGCAACAGGTGTGTGAGCAGTGTATGCCTGGATATGTAGTTCTTTTGCTGGCAGATTTGTAGTCCTCCAGCAATCTGCATGGGCTAGATCGCTGGTGACTGTGAAATTATTATTTTGGAGTTATTTTATTTTGATTATTTATTGTGGATTTTGCACATTATTACATATCAAGACAACCCAAATTGTCTTGTAAAACAAAAACAACAACATGGAATTAACTGTGTTGCTTTCACAATTATCAGTTGGAGTTTCCACAGCTACATTAGAGGATTAAAACAATACTCTGATTAAGAGTTATCCATGTAAGCAGCGATTAATTTAATCAGATTAAGGTCATAATCGAACTAAAGAGAAATCGAATTAAGATGTGGAGTATGCCGATTTTAGTTGCATTATTGAAGTGCAGTACAGACATGTAAACACCTTAATCGAATTATTACCATCATATAGGACTTTTCGCCACATTTTGCAACAGGATAGTCCACACACACACACACACGGCTGTTTGACACTCTGCACCTACCCAGTCAGTGCAGATCACAGACACCTGCATCGAAAAATGCTGAGGTTTTTTTTTCTTCCATTCAGCATGCGGTATGAACTTCCATTAAAACAACACTTCCAGCAGTGCATAGTTGCATCAAATATCTCGTTTGTCACGAAGGGCGTGCATAAAATGTTCATGATTGAACGTAAAAGTGCCAAACTGCAGTTAAAGTCCACAAATTAAAAGTCAAACACCTGAAATTGCATGAAACTGAGGAAACTCCGGAGGAAATGCAGATAGCGTGGTGACGCAATGACGTTAATCGAAGTATGTGCTATAACATGTAAAATGGGATTATGAATGTAACACTCAAAAAGCAACTCATGTCAACACCTTAGTCTTATTATTCTCTTAATTAAATTAAGGCAAATAATTTGATTTCTGATGTCCATGTAAAGTGGTTAGTGTGTGTGCACCTTAGAAGCAATGAGTGACTTAAAGGGCTTTTGATGGTACTTTACCCATTATGTGTTTTTTTGTATTCTGTTCTGGCCGAAATATAATAATGAAAAACTTAGGAGCGAAAATACAGAGAATCAAACCAAAGCTTGAAGCTAAAATGGCAAAAATCTCTACAGCCACAGTAAATTTCCCTGGAGAACTGACATAAGCTGGAACAAATGTGATCCAAACAGCACAGAATATGAGCATACTGAAGGTGATTAATTTAGCCTCATTAAAGTTATCAGGCAGCTTCCGACCCAGAAAAGCTAAAACAAAACATAGGAAAGCTAGGAGGCCTATGTAACCCAGCACAGCCCAGAAACCAACAGCTGACCCTAAACTGCATTCTAGAATGATCTTGTCTTTGTAGTGCTGCATATTCTTGTAAGGAAATGGTGGGGATATTGTTAACCAAAGCACACATATAATAATCTGTACAAGAGTGAAACCAAAAACACTGAGTCTCTGTTGAGGAGGCCCAAACCATTTCATGACATTACTTCCTGGAAGTGTAGCTTTGAAGGCCATTAACACCACTATTGTTTTCCCCAGAACGCAGGAGATACAGAGGACAAAAGTGATCCCAAATGCTGTGTGACGCAACATACAGGACCACTCAGTGGGCTGACCAATGAAAGTGAGTGAACAGAGGAAACACAGAGTCAGCGAGAAGAGCAGCAAGAAGCTCAGCTCAGAGTTGTTGGCTCTCACTATTGGAGAAGCCCTGTTTTTATAAAACACTAAAGCCATACTTAAAGCCAATAATGAGCCAGAAACAGAAAAAGCAGCCAGAACAATTCCAAGGATCTCATCCCAAGACAGAAACTCCACTGGTTTGCGAAGACACTTGTTCTTCTCATTATTGGGCCAGTAGTCAGAAAGACATTCATGACAATCTAAACAATCTGGAAGATAAGGAAATCAGTGTAAAAAAGTCATTCATGGACAAAAGAAATGAAATCGTTGGCATGCAGATTGTTAGATGCTATGTTTACATACACTTTACACCAGTTTACATATAAGCATTATAACATATGTATTTTATGTAAATGTCACAGTTGTGAAATTTGTTTTATTGTTTTCATTAAATTAGTTGAACCTAGTTTACTTTGTTCTATTTCCCCCATTTTTTTATTATCCTCACATACATTTAGTTAATTGTCTTCTGTGTATTTAGGTCTCAATTTGTATTGAGTTCTGTCCCATGTAATGTCATTTGTTCTGTTTTCTACTACTCATTACTACTACTTTCTTCTACTTTTTCTTACTTATTTTCATTGACATTCATCACTCATGCCAGTGGAGGAGTGGAGGAGCCAGGGCTAACTAGAGTGACAAAACTTGCCACCTTGTTGAAGCCTAAAGGCTGATTTATACTTCTGTGTCAAGTGCATGCGTATGCTCCGGTGCAGCCTGCGTGTGGACGCATAGCCCTTGCCGTGGCCATCACACACCTCTCAAAAAATGTAACTACACACCACAATGATGTGTAGCGCCAGCACTGTGATTGGTCAGCTTGGTAGCAATGACGAGTGTGGGCGGGGCCAAGAGCCGCGCGAACCCGTTGGAGTGTTCACAAGTGTAGAGTCCCATGAAGGAGTGTCATGATTACCAGTGATCTCTAACCACCAGAAGTCGCTGGTAAGAACTCACTTTCACATGGACTACATCTTATGAACTACAAATTCAGTCATGCCACACACACACACCTGCTCCAAGTCTCCACTGATTGGACTCCCACAGCTGATGCTGCTTCTGGACTAATCACACACACTACTTTAGCAGCACACACACTCACTTCTTTGCCGAGTCTTGTTTACCTGTAAAGTGACAATTCAACCCGTTTTCCTTAGTCTTGTTTCTCTGTGTTTTGGACCTTGCCAAGTTTGTCCATGTTCATTGCCTGCCTTCTGACCTCTCGCCTGTGACTATAGTGACTACGATTCTGGATTGGTCTTTATTCATCTGTTTGCACCTGTGTTGACCCTTGCTTGCCTGACTACCGAATAAACTTGCACTTGGATCCTAACGTTGTCTCTGTCATCCTTGTGTTACAAGGAGGTCCAAACGGAAACTGTTTTGTTTTGTGTTTATCTTATGATCTAATTGCCCCTGGTGGGATTAATAAAATTGTTAAACTTAAAAAAAAAACACCAGCAAGGAAATTCGATACAGAGGAACATAAAAACCTTACTGCCAGCTAGCGTTTCGGAAGTGTTATTGCAGAGCACACAAACAGCAAGCAGAAATATAAATGCACGACAACGCGCAAGGCATATGGCGTGGGTCACGCCGATCACTTGATGCAGAAGTATAAACCACTTTAAAGCCAAATACCGAGTTCACACTGCCTGATTTTCAAATTCATTGGATCACTGTTAATTTCATCATTTTGTCACGGTGGCGCAGTGGGTAGCACGATCGCCTCACAGCAAGGGTGACTCTGGGTCACATGATACATGTTATGAATGTGAATGAGATTTTATGCATGCTTTTGTTAAGTGTCATTTGCTAAGTTAGCTAATTGAAAAGCACAGATTACATTGTTTTGTTATGACAAATGGACATAAACAAATACATCACAACCAGTCTTCATCTTTGTCATAAATATCTCATAAACATGACTGACATGAGGCATTATAATTGTGTCATGAATTTTTTTTTCGATCATGTTTTCAGTGGGACAAGCTGTATTTGTATGTAAAAGTGTGATTACTCTGTCAAATTATTTTTAATAATGACTTTAATGACAGTTATAGTCATAATATTTTTAATGACAGTTATTATACTGTGAGCATGCATAAAATCTCATTCACATTCATGACATGGTCATGTCATAATTATAAAGGTTTAATGAAAGTCTTATGAACACCCCTTCTAGTGTTCCCGAAATACCTTTTTATGTACTAATATGTGCACTTTAGGCACTAATTTACTGCAAAATAAATATCACAAGTCATGACAAAAACATGTTTTTATGTTAAGTTAATCAAGTTTCAACTAAAATTTTATAAAAAGTTAAAATGAACAAAAATGTATATTTTCTCACCATTTTCTCACACTCAAGTGGTTCTAATCTTTTGAATTCCTCTCTTCATATTTTCAGACATATCCTCATCTTTGGAAGAATGACAAAATTCAGCAGCCATTGACATCCATAGTAAGAACAAAAAATACTGTGAAAGCCATTGGCTGCTGCTTTTCAACATCATTCAGTAGATATTTGAGTTTAACAGAATATTTCTTCACTTCAAAAGTTGACTATTGTTGACCCTTGAGTGGAACCATTTAAACAGGTAGCCTCCAGTGAGTTCATTGTTCATTCAAGTTCATTGTTGGTTGTTCGTTGTTGTTTTTGTTGTCTGATGTTGAAGCTCCCTTGCATTCTGTAATTTGAACTATTATGGTCTTGTGTGCACATCTATAGCTAGCACCCATGGCATATAGTTTTACATTGTTCACTAGACAAAATGGTTAGAAATCTCAAGTGGTTATAAATCTTTTTGAGTTTCTTTCTTCTGGTGAACACAACATTTGAAGAAAGCTGAAAACCTATAACCATTGACATCCACAGTAGGCAAAACAATACTATGCAAGTCAATGGTCACAGGCATTTGACATTTTAAAAACATACCTTTCTTTGTGATCAAAACAAGAAAAAACTCAGGTTTGAAACAAGTGAAGGGTAAGTAAATGATGGCAGAACTTTCATTTTTGGGTAAACTGTACCTTTAATATTGCTTGTTGCCTGGAAGATCAATGACTCGTTATATCTTTCAAGAGCTTTTCACAACATAAAGTAACAAATTAAAGAAATCCGTCCCCTTTTTTGAATTTCCAACATCTTCTGAATATTTGACTTTGAGATTCATCTTTTTAAACTCGGGGCAATTTAGACACTCTAACATTCAATTAACAAAAAATGCAAAAATATTAATAATAAAGTCAATGGTTTTTGTGGGGAAATGAATGTTGGCTAAATTACTGAAATATTATTGTTACAATCACCAGCGACCCTTATAGATCGCTGGAGAATATTCACTTTCACTTAGACTACAATTTTGAAACTGTTTGAACTACAACTCCCTTGAGGCACCACACACACACACCTGTTCCTGTTCTCCATTGATTACTTACACACACAGCTGGGAGCTACTCAAGGACTAATTACATAGACTATATAAACTGCTCGCAGTGACATTCACATTGTTGAGTCTTGGTTATACCCTGTAACATTATGAAGTGTTCTTCTACTCTAGTCTTTCCGTGTTTGACCTTTGCCTTGTTCTCTTGTTTACGTTGTCTGCCACCTATATCGACCATTTGCCTGTGACCTGACTACGCTTCTGGATTCTCCTGTATGTACCCATTTACCCCTGTGTTTGACCATTGCCTGACCGACTACTCTTTAATAAAGCTGTACGTGGATCCTTAACTCTGTTGTCTACCATTACAATTATCTTGACTGGTTATCATAGCACAAAATGTAAATAATATTCAACGAGGACATCCCAGCATTCTAAATTTTACAGAATATTGTATATCCTCAATGTATATTTATTGTTGTGACATTCTTATTTATATTTCTATATATAATATATACAGTTGAAGTCAATGAATGTTTTACAGTATGTCCTATTATTTTTTAAAGTTTTTTTAAGTCTTATTTGTTTCATTTCGGCTAGAATAAAAGCAGATTACTTTTTTTTTTTTTTTTGCTAACCATTTTAAGGTCAATACTATAAGCCCCGTTAAGCAATATGTTTTCTCATTGGTCTGCAGAACAAATCACTGTTGTCCAATGACTTGCCTATTTACCCTAACCAGCCAATTTAATCTAATTAACCTACTGTATTTGGGTTACTGTGTTTTTAAATTACACTGAATTCTATTATATCTTGACAATATTTAGTAAAATATTATGTACTGTCATCATGCAAAGATAAAACAAATATTTAAGAAGTTATTAGTTTAAAAAATAAATTATTAAAACTATTATTTTTAGAAATATGTTGAAAAACTCTTCTCTCCATTAAGCAGAAATTGAGGCATAAATATAAAAGAATTTACATGTAACATTTTAAATTTTGACTTCAACTGTCAGGATTATAAATGCTTTTGAAAATGGATATATTTATCCATTTCTCACATAGGTCGAGGGTGAACAAGCTCCAGGGTAAGGCTAATATATGCACTGATCTTTAATGCATTTAAAAAGATTTGCGACCGACCAAGAAGAGGTTTTAACAAAAGCACCGCCTATCAACAAACGTCTATTATATTCGACACGCACATTAAGGAATTTTATTAAACTAAGCCACTGATCTACACTACCGGTCAAAAGTTTGGTCAGTTACGAAAGAGAATGAGAAAACGAAATCATTCTCTTTTTCAAAAGCCCAATCGAAAACCAAACTTGTAATTCAGCAATAAATATTTGATCTTAAAAACGTAAAACTCCAAAAGATTGCATGAAGAAGATTACTACACTATAGGCTAGACTACGTTACTATGAAACTACCAAATTTATTTAATGCTGAAAACAAGTTAAACCAGTGTGATATATTATTATACCCCTCTCATAATTCTCATTTGTTGTTTTATTACTTATGTCCTTGACCAGCAAATCAGAATAGTCCGCTGGCCAGCAGCTGCGAACTCCAGTAATAAACAGCGCTCATCAGTGCAATGTGCGGGGTTGGACAGTTCCATTTTTGTGCGGAGGGGGACTTTAAATTTGATTGACAAATTTAATGATCAACATTAACTTAAATTTATATCACGCCTTACACCCGTTACATGTTTTCAATGCATTTTTTTTTTTTTTTTTGCTGCTATCTCCGTGGTCTCTGGCCAGGGGAGGCTAAAGCCTGGTTTATACTTCTGTGCCAAGTGATTGGCATGACCCATGGCGCATGCAACGCACGTAGCTGTGCACTTCTGCATGGTTTCTGTTGCTCTGCACTTCCGAAACGCTAGTTGGCAGTAAGGTGTTTATGGTCCTCTGTGTCGAGTTTCTTCACTGGTGTTTTGTTTTTTCTGAACGCTTCCCTAATGTACAAGTGGTTCAAACTCACTCATTTTGAGGCAGAAACTGGCGGACTAGCAAGAACTTTTTTGTTTACAAGTGTTGAGTCCGTTGAAGGAGCTCCGGATGGAAAGTTTTGTTTTGTGTTTACCTCAAGGTTAAAGTTGTTGCACGTCCGCTGGTTCCTGCCTCAAAATGAGCGAGTTTAAGCCACTTGTGCATTAAGGAATCGTTCAGAAAAAACAAAACACCAGCGAAGAAACTCTACACAGAGGAACATTAACACCTCACTGCCAACTAGCGTTTCGGAAGTGTTTTTGCAGAACAACAGAAACAGCGCGCAGAAGTATAAATGCACAGCTACGCACATTTCATGCGCCGTGAGTCACGCCGTTCACATGACGCAGAAGTATAAACCAGGCTTTAAACACTCGCTCCAACGGACTCGGGCGGTTCTCGGTCCCACCCACACTCGTCAACGCTACCAAGCTGACCAATCATGGACCTTGAGCTACGCGTTGTTGTGACATGTAGTTACATTTTCTGAGAGGTGTGTGTCAGCGATGCCGACGGCCACGGCGAGGGTATAAATTAAAAAGTATAAATTAGCCTTAAGCCTTCCCCAGCCTTACACACGCTCCGCCTATGATTTCTCAGTTAATATAGCCAATAATTTTGGTGTAATTAAACAAAACAAATTAATTATATTCATTAAAATAATTGTTTGGTCACCTAACATCTGTAGGGACAGAAAGATAATACATTTAAGTTAAATTCAAAGGAGTTGTTGGAAAGAATAAATAAATTACAAAAAGTTTTAAACAAAATATTTTATTTATTATATATATATATATATATATATATATATATATATATATATATATATATATATATATATATATATATATATATATATATTTGAAGTCAGAATTATTATTTTTCTTTTTTATATATTTCCTAAAGTACAGAAAATATTCGCAGTATGTCTGATAATATTTTTTTCTTCTGGAGAAAGTCTTATTTGTTTTATTTCAGCAAGAATAAAAGCAGTTTTACATTTTTTTAAAAACATTTTAAGGTCAAATTTATTAGCCTCTTTAAGCTATATTTTATTTCGATAGTCTACAGAACAAACCATCGTTATACAATAGCTTGCCTAATTACCCTATCCTGCCTAGTTAACCTAATTTACCTAGTTAAGCCTTTAAATGTCACTTTATGTTTAGAAATGTGTTGAAAAAAATCTTCTCTTCGTTAAACAAAAATTGGGAAAAAAATAAACAGCGGCTAATAATTCTGAGTCTATATACACACAACACACACACACCCACGTTTCTTTTGATTTTTCCAGTTTGTTAAAATTTCATTAAATATTTGTTTGTTTGTTTTTTGATAGATTAGATTTGTAAATCCCTCGTTTGAAAATGCATATTTTTATGCATGTCTCTGTAAATATAGCTAATTTTTTGCTGCTATTTAAAAACCCCCACAGTTTTATTAAAAAAAATATTACAGAACATTTTTAATGTTTGTTGTTTTTCCCGTTAATTTACTTTGTTATCCAACATATTAATTTGGGCGTACTCATTTTTGGACGTTTTTTTTTTTTTTTTTTTCTAGTTTAGACCTTGGTACTAATCTTATGTATATGCACAAATCAATTGTATTATTGTGAAGCATCCTAAAGAAAATAATCATTTAAAAGAGAGATCTATAAGGGGTATATATTTTAGAATTGTATTTTAAAACAAAATTGTGTTTTGATAATTTATTTAAAAAACAGAATAACTGAAATTGAGGTAAAGATTGAGGTGAACTGGGAATGGGTATCAAAATCAATTAAATTTACTTCACTTTACTTTTTAATTTCTGAACATTTAAACATTATTTGTTAACACTTTCTATGAAGCTTTTATCTGTAATGAACTCTGTTTATAATTATTTATAATTAGTCAATCATAAAGATGCAATACACTTTATACTGTGTGTGTGTGTGTGTGTGTGTGTGTGTGTGTGTGTGTGTGTGTGTGTGTGTGTGTGTGTGTGTGTGTGTGTTCATAACCCATTATACAGGATTTATAAGTATTAATTAGTCAGTCATGATTGTTTTTAAAGATGCAGATTATAATGATTTACAATCAACCACAACAAGTCTATAAATGGTCTTTCAAACTACTATATAGTTAGGTTTTAAAATATGAGTTGGAAGATCAATTAAAATGGCAATAAGCCATTTATACAATCATAACGAACACAATGAGCATAATGACCTAATTCTCTTTCTATGGAAAATTTGCATGCTGTTCACTTGAATCCATCAATAATCCACTTATAAAGGTTAGTAACTGTATTATGACTCACAATAAGTATTTATAAGGCATATGACTTTTATTAGTAAAATAAACCATTCATTTTTTAAAAGAACAAAATATGTTACTTTGGCTTTGTAACTATAACATAGCATACAATTTTAGCATTGAAAATTGCATCTTTATAAATGCAATCATGACTAAACTAATGAATACATACAAATCATGTGTAATGTGTTATAAGCAGGTGCATTGACAGATGAAATATATCACTAGTAAGTATTAATAACGTTGTTATAAATAGCTATAACTGTCATTATAATATAGTAAAAGGTTTGTTGCGTCTTTATATATAAATGTATAGAATTGTTATTGTTGATTATAAATAATTGTAAACAGAGTGTCATAATTGATTACAAGTATGAGCTTCATAGAAAGTGTCACCCAGTCATTTTTCTTTGTGTACTGTCTTATATAGTATGTCAGTGCCCATGTGTGATTTATCCAGCAGAACATGCCTAAAGCACCTGTATCATTGCTGATTTCTCCATCGGCACAGTTAATGCAGTCGTAACAGCAGACAGGTCTTCCTTTTTGGACAGCCTTCCGAGTACCCGGTGGACAGCTTTCACTGCACACAGACACAGGCACCTGCAGGTGACAGATGTACATAATATCAGAGTCAGAAATGTATTAGAGTAGTACATAACATTCAGTAGTTATAGAACACATTTAATACCTTTTCACTGCCATCATACCAAATGACAGCTCTGTTCAGGCTGAATTCTTGGCCTTTGGGTTGGGATGCATCATATTTACCCACAGTTACAAAATCAATTGAACCATCTCCCTGAAGCTGCCAGTTCACAAGTTCATACACGGCCACAGGGTCTCCATAAGTGTCAAACGAAACTGAATAATTATTTTTAGATAATTTCACTTGTTTGAGCTTATCAAAAACCTGCATGACAGACATGAAATAATTCAAATGTGTTAAAGTGAAAATTGCTTATCTGCTAGATAATCTGAAATCCATTAGCCTACTGGATGTGATTACAAAGATATTTCTTAGTAGCCCTATCTAAAAGCAAATTATAACTATAACTTGGTACATAAACAAAACAAAACAAATACCTGTCGGGGCTCAACCTTGATGTTTTTGTTGCACTGCTTTTCGTTGCAGACAATGCCATGGAGTGCATGAGCTATAGCATATGTGGCTTTGTACACCATGTTAGAGATGCGCAACTGGGACGTGTCTGTGTACGGGTTCTTTAACGTGCCAAGGTCCTCTGTGCCATCACATGCGGGCATACCAGAAGGACCTGTCTGCTGTTTTAGACTACAACTAAATGAGCTTTCCCAGAATTCTTTCAGCAGTGGAAATTTCATTGCTTGCTGTGGAGACAGGTCAAGTAGAAACGTACGAAAGCCAGGGATAACAGATCGCGGGATTGCGAAACCCACGCCACCAATACACATATTAAAGCGCAACATTTCTGGATCTGTAACCCACGACTCGCTGCCGATCCATTGCATCGGCGGAGGAGGCTGTTGGCTTAACTCTTCTAGTAGAAGTCGCATGTCTCCTGAAGCCAGAAAAGCAACTATGACACGAGCCGTTGATCTTCGGATGACATCAGCGACTCTCTTCAATTTGCTGCGCGGTTGGGTCCTGTAGTAGGCCTCAGAATATTCCACACAAATTCCCTCCTCCTCTGCTGCTTTCAGGAATGATGCCATGCCATTATTTCCGTAGTCAGAATCACTGCGCACAGCTCCGATCCACGTCCACCCGAAGCGCTTGACCATCCGCGCCAGTGCGGCCGCTTGATGGTGATCACTGGGGATGGTCCTGAAGAAAGTAGGGTGCTGTCGCTTGTCACTGAGACACGCGCATGTTGCGTAATGACTCACCTAGTGTACAATGGAGAGGGAACAATACAGTAAATGTAATTGGGCCAAAATGCATGTAAAACTTGCTCCAATTACAATTTGTATAAAAATGTTGATAGATCATTTGACAGTATTTGTAGTTAATATAGTTAATACATCCTTTTGGGGTACACGGTGCCAATATTTTTTGTTAATTTATTTATCTATTATTATTATTATTATTATTATTATTATTATTAGGAGTATGTGGTATGCTCCAAAATATTATAGCCTACTAAACAAACACCTGTGGAATTCCAAATGGACCGTAAAGTCTTGAAATGCTTATAGACGGCGTGGAGCCAGATTCTCCGACTAGTGCGGCAACCGCAGCAGATTTCGAACAAGAATCAGTGTCGTTAAATATGAGATCTAATCCGTTGGCAAGCTGAAATGACACCTTGACTGCCATTGGCACAGAGCCACAAGAGTCATATATGCGGTACCCTAATTTAATGCCCGGCAAGAGATCGGAGCTGTTGTTGATCTCTTGGATGGCGAACTGCAAGACACGGGCAAAGCGCAGTTCTCTGAAGTCCATGCTGTTAAAGTACACAATGGAAAAAAAACATAATTTATTACATTCACAACCCACTAAATACTATTAAGAATTATACTTGAATTTATATTTCTAACCTGCCACTGCACTCTAATGATTTTGGCCGAATAGTATAGGTGTGCTTTTCTGTCCTCAAATAGTAATGGATGCTAAAAGCACCTCCAATGATAAAGTCTCCTTCGTCGAAGAGAACAGGAGGCTGAGGGTCACCTTGGAGGATGCAGGTACCTAAACGGTTCCCATACACAACATACAATAGCGTGATGATACACTGTAGTGTCACGATTAACAAAACATTATTACACATTTCTCCTGCTAGTAGAGCAACTACTTCAAATATTAGTTGAGCATTGCACCTTGTTTTTATAGGTTTCAACTCTCTCTGGAATGACAACAGGTGTAGCCTAATTGATGTCAAAATATTCAAAAGAACATGAAAACTTGCCTCAAGTGTTTACAAAGTTTCAAAACGCACATTGCCAAAAAAATGTATTGTAATGTATTGTATTGTCTAAATAGTTTTAATATAGTCCAATCAGTTTGTTTAAACACTCAGACAGAAATAAGAGGTTTGAAATTACTCGAATGTGAGTAAATAATTTCTCATTTACGGTGAACAATTCTTTATTTTATAACGTTTTATGTATTTTAAAATGTATGTATAATATATATATATATATATATATATATATATATATATATATATATATATATATATATATATATATATATATATATATATATATATATATATATATATATATATATATATATATATATATATATATATATATATATATATATTATGGAATGCCATTCAGGAAATTTTGAGTATATGGAATGAAACTTGAATATATTGAATGAAAATCTGAATATATTGAATGAAACTTGAATATATTGAATTAAACTTGAATATATTGAATGAAACTTGAATATATTGAATGAAAATCTGAATATATTGAATGAAACTTGAATATATTGAATGAAACTTGAATATATTGAATGAAAATCTGAATATATTGAATGAAACTTGAATATATTGAATGAAAATCTGAATATATTGAATGAAACTTGAATATATTGAATGAAACTTGAATATATTGAATGAAAATCTGAATATATTGAATGAAACTTGAATATATTGAATGAAACTTGAATATATTGAATGAAACTTGAATATATTGAATGAAAATCTGAATATATTGAATGAAACTTGAATATATTGAATGAAAGTCTGAATATATTGAATGAAAGTCTGAATATATTGAATGAAACTTGAATATATTGAATGAAAGTCTGAATATATTGAATGAAACTTGAATATATTGAATGTAAGTCTGAATATATTGAATGAAAGTCTGAATATATTGAATGAAACTTGAATATATTGAATGAAAGTCTGAATATATTGAATGAAACTTGAATATATTGAATGTAAGTCTGAATATATTGAATGAAAGTCTGAATATATTGAATGAAACTTGAATATATTGAATGAAAGTCCGAATATATTGATTGAAACTTGAATATATTGAACGAAACTTGAATATATTGAATGAAAGTCTGAATATATTGATTGAAACTTGAATATATTGATTATAACTTGAATATATTGAATGAAAGTCTGAATATATTGAATGACACTTGAATATATTGAATGAAAGTCTGAATATATTGAATGAATCTTGAATATATTGAATGAAAGTCTGAATATATTGAATGAAAGTCTGAATATATTGAATGAATCTTGAATGTATTGAATGAAAGTCTGAATATATTGATTGAAACTTGAATATATTAATTGAAAGTCTGAATATATTGAATGAATCTTGAATATATTGAATGAAAGTCTGAATATATTGAATGAAAGTCTGAATATATTGAATGAATCTTGAATGTATTGAATGAAAGTCTGAATATATTGAATGAATCTTGAATATATTGAATGAATATCTGAATATATTGAATGAAAGTCTGAATATATGAAATGAATCTTGAATATATTGAATGAAAGTCTGAATATATTGAATGAAACTTGAATATATTGAATGAAAGTCTGAATATATTGAATTAAACTTGAATATTTGAATGGTCCGTGTACCATCCGTTCATTTGGTTATTCCTTTTATTCTGGAAAACGAAAAATCAGAAAAAGTTCATATTTCGTTTTTCTGTTTATTCTGTAGGTATAAAAAAACGAAAACTCATCTGTTATTTTGCTTATTAACTTAAAACATAAAATTAAAACAAACACAAAACCAAAACGAAATAATGAGTCAAAAAACTGTGCACTTATTTGTTTATTCGTTTGATCAAAAAAACAAACACAACGTGGGCGTGCATCATTTATTTTCCAGCTTTAAATGGAATAAAGGAAAGAAAGAAAACGGCCGTTTTAGGGTTTTTCTTTTGCTCAGAAAAAACGGAAAACGAGATTTTGGCTGGATTTTCGTTTTTTTGGTTTTGGGTAGGAAAACGGATAAACGACTTTAAAATTCATTATGCACATGTAGGCGGTGCTGAAACGCCAACTTTTGGCTGATTGGTCAACCAAATCTGAGCTCGTAACGACGCCCTCAAAACAAAAGCTCTGCACCTTCACTTTTTATTATTATTATTTAATTATATACAATCTAAGTTTAGATTCTATCATTAGAACCACACACAGTTATCAGGCTTACATTCACTGCGTATGTATAAATAAATAAAAACATAAATTAGTAGTATTATTAGACATTTGCCATTAAAATAAACTCATAGTTGCTGCCAAACGTCTTGCTGCTGTGCACCTGATGCTGAGCAAAGATAGTCATTTCCAAGCAGCACCTGGTTTGCATGATCGTTTCAGAACTACTGTAGGCCTAAATAATAATAATAGGCTAATAATACAAATTTTTTTTTTTTTTAGTTTTTTTTTTGTTTTTTTAATAGTTGTAAGGACCAGAATAAGAAACCTTTGGGCCCTGCATGGAGCTATGGTACCATTTGTTTCTATTGAATTTTCTCCTATTTTAATTAATTATATATTTATATAATTCATATATTGCAACGCCAAAGAAGGCCTATCTTATTATTATTTTTTGTTATTATTTTGTTGTTGTTGCTGTTATTATTGTTGCAGGGGCATAGCCACGGGTGTGCCGGTGGCATATATTCGTCTATTCCGCGCTCAAGTGCGCGCATAAAGCTTGCGCCTAGTAATGATTATGAATGTGTTGTGGGAAAAGAAAACATTTTAAATATGTGTTAATTAAATAGTGCATCATTATTCTGAGTCAGTGAAGGCTGAAAAAAATTAAGATTGCCAACGCTGCATACATTTCAAGGTTTTCTATGGTTTATTTTCAGTTCATTGCTGTGACGCGTTGTATTTCACGGAAGCTGCATAAGAATGCAGAAACCGTACGTATCTTGCATATTTTCTCTATTTTACAAAAGCACAACTTTGATGTTAATGTGAGTGTACATATATTTTCATTCTATGGCTTTATACAGCCCAGGTTCTAGTATTGCGTAAGTGGTGGGCATTATTTTACAGTGGTAAAGTGGAGTATTTCTTGGCAAATTCATAATGTACGCATTGCCCTGCACGCAGGCTTTTAATTATTATTATGTAATTACATAAACTGAGTTAACATTCTATCATTTGAAGCACACAAAGTTAGCAGGCTTACATTCATTGCGTATGTATAAATTATTTTTAATTAAATAAAAACGTAAATTAGTATAGTCATTGCCATTAAAATAAATTCATAGTTCTCTACTGAAGAATAAAACGAATGTGCAATTGCATTACGGTGCTTGCATGAGCAGAGCGAAGCGTTTATATAACTATAATATTTTTTATATTTTATATAAACTATATATTTTATATAAACTATAAAAATATAAACTATCAAATAGTCTGCAGGCTAAATAAAGGCACCAGTCTGTTAGCGCATACCTCTAAAGAACAGACTATTACACAATTTGCAAACAAAACTTATTTTGTATTTGATGCTTATTTACATTATCTAAAGGCATTCCTTACAGATAGGATCTGTTGTTGTATACTTTTTCTTGTTAATATGAAGTTATTTTCTTAAATCTGTAATAGGCCTAGCTATTGTCCCTCATCGCGGTATAAAATAACCACAGCCTTTATTTGTAAATTGTCCTTCTAGTTTGACGCAAGCTAAACAACATTTTGGCCTGTTTTACTTATTAAAGACTGAGTAAGTGAAATCCTTATTTTTCACGGAGAAACAAATCATCCATCCACAGTTGTGTAGGACCTGTGTGAACAATAATATACATTTTATAGTCTTTAGGCTATTTTTGTTGAACAATGTATCTTTTTGGAACTAATTGTGTTTGGTATAATTAAAAATATTAACAACACAATAAAATTAACAGGAAGAATAACATTTGAGGTGAAATGCTTCAAAATAAGATCCGCTTTGCGATGCAGCGCCAAAACACAAACTAGTGTGTTAAATAAAATAATAATAATAAAATATTAAAGTCAAATATTCAAAGTTTTAAAGCCTGTAACTGCATTCACTGTAAATGACAAAATCATCTTTTGCGCCGGTCAGTTTCACCTTTAATCAATCCTAATCTTTGATCTTAAATAATAATCTTTAATTTGAATGAGCCAGGACAGCCTTTACAGTCTTTTTGTAGCACTGAAAATATTCAGATTACCTCGTAATTAAAACTTGGTGAAGGATGCGAGGACACAGAAACTCTTTGAGAATGGAGATTATGTTAGATTTGTTTATAGCCTATCCCTATACTTAGACAATGTAAATAAGCAAAGTTTTATTGAAATTGTGTCTTCTGTCTATTCTGTTCTTTGATGCACGCGCTGTAAAGCTCTGAAAAGGCGCCTTTATAGCATGTAGCCTATGACAGTTTAGATTTTTTTTTACATATCATGTTCCATTACTTTAAATATTTATTTTTTTATATTCATGGCTTAAATAAAATATATAGTTATAAAAACGCTTCGCTCTGATCATGCAAGGATCATAGTGCGCATAAATGCGCATTCGTCCTAGCTAGCTGTTATAAGGACTAAGCTATTAATAACTGTAATTCTCCGAATGGAAAAGTCTTGATTAAAGTCGATGCTGTCGTTTTAAAGATTTTTCTACAATTTAAGCAGAATTAGATTAAAAATAACTTAATTCAGCATAGGCCTATAGAGCGTGAATGCACTTCCCCTTTTTGTTATTTCATGCAATAGTCAAACCATAAAATAAAATGCAAACAGTTGGCAGCACCGAGTAGAGCAAATGTTAAGTTATTAGCGCAACGCACAGACGTGTTGAGTGAAAGAATGTGCGAGAAATAGGCATTGCGGCTCACCTTATTGTATAGGCTTATTGCCCTTAAATTTTTTAGGTTAGGCTCTCAAATGAGTATATGAGTAGATGATGCTCTTCTTTACACTATTCATTGCACAGCCACCAATCCTATTCCATTTTATTTAGGCTAAACCCACGTATTTTAAAATATTCCGCATAGCCTGCCATGGGCTAGGCCTATATATATACCTATATATTTCACCATATTTCACCACCATATAGGCCTATATATTTCACGCCACAGCGGTTCATTCCGCTGTGGCGACCCCGGATTAATAAAGGGACTAAGCCGAAAAGAAAGTGAATGAATGAATGAATGAATATATATAGAAATAAAATAGATAATGCCTACAATAATAACAGCAACAAATAAAAAAATAATAAGACAGTCCTACTTTGGCGTTGCAATTAATTCTTAAAGATCTTAAAACCTGCTTCTTTTTATTTGTAAGGTATTGTTTTCGTTATATGCTGATTCAAATTACTGGGGTGTGGTAGATGGAGCGGGCTAATCAGGCGCAATCATCGGATATAGGCTATTCAAGGCAAGCCGGCCCCACTGTATTGACTGCATTGTCACTGTGACATTTATTCATGTCTACTGGTCTAAATAAGCTTTTTTGCATCATTTGCACACACAAATAAAAACAGTTTAAAAGTTTACAAACATTTAGGGCTCTTTTTGACGATCCATGCGCAAAGCGCAGGGTGCAAAGGCATTAAGGGCATGTCAGAATACACTTTTGCTATTTTAAGGATGGAAAAATCCGCTTTGCGCCTTGGCTCATGGTCTAACAGGATTGAGCTTATTTGCTTAATGAGTTATAGGTGTGTTTTGAGAATAAACCAATCAGAGTCTCATCTCCCATTCTCTTTAAGAGCCAGTTGCGCTGAGCCATGGTGCATTTGCTATTTACGTGGTGGACTTTGTATGTGGAAAGACTGAATGCTTTACTAGAGAGAAAACAGTTAAACAGAGCATCTACAGCACAAGAATGAGAGATGAGCCTCCTCATTGTTTAATTTCGCTTTCACTCTGGTTGATAGGGAAAGGTGTTGTATGCACAGACATCTATTAACCTATATTATTAATTTCGTTTATTAAGCGCAAAGATTTGTTTCAACACTATTTCTGAATTCAGTTCTAATTTCCAGCAAACGAATAAATAAACAATAATAACGAAGTGTGTTAAAAAACTGAGTTATATCCTAATACACATGCTGCGCCCCATATGGTCTAAAACCTGACAGGTGGGCAAATCTAAGCTTGTTTTTAATAAAACAAATATAAATATGCATACAATAAATAATACTGCTAATAATAATGACATTATACAAAAGCAAATTGTTATGAATAAACTGAAAAAGCCTCCCGAGATTATGAAGGCATGAAAGTTTGGTTTTTATATTTATGAAGGCTAGAAAATATTTTTTGTAATATTTTAATCCTTTAATTCTTTTTCATTTGTAAAGATATTTGCATATTGCTGTACATGTATTAAGCAATGTGTAAGCGAGGTGCACAACTAGCGTTCTGCGCTGGACAATAGGGACCTATCATACATCCGCAATGTGGCGCAAGGCCTGACACAATTGTTGTTTACTAGTTTCAGCTTGGCGCAAGAGTCGTTTTGACGTTTTGCACCACGCTGTTTAAATAGCAAATGCATTTGCGCTCATATGCGCCCACAGGAATTCTGATCTAAAGAAGGAGGAGTGTTGAGGCGCATTGCTGGCGCGTTGCTATTTTGAGAAACTGTAATAGTCTGTTCTATAGACCAGAACAAAGCTGGTCTATTGTCCAGCGCAGAGCGCGTTAGTTGTGCGCCTCGCTTACACACTGCTTAATACACACAAGATGTAGCAATACGCAAATATCTTTACATATGAAAAAGAATTCAAATATTAAGGATATATATAGGATATAATAGGATATATAGGATATAAATATAAAGGATTAAAATATTACAAAATATATTATTTTCTAGCCTATAAAATCCATACTTTCATGCCTTTTCAGTTCATTAATGGCAATTTGCTTTTGTATAATGTTATTTAGCAGTATTATTTATTATATGCATATTTATATTTGTTGTATTAAAAACAAGATTAGATTTGTCTACCTTTCAGGTTTTAGACCATATCACATCATGTGTATTAGGATATAACTCAGGTTTTTTAACACACTTCGTTATTATTGTTTATTTATTCGTTTGCTGGAAATTAGAACTGAATTCAGAAAAAGTGTTGAAACAAATCTTTGCGCTTAACAAACAAAATGAATTTATATTTATAGGCTAATTAATGACTGTGCATATAAGGTTACCCTATCCACGAGAGCGAAAGTGAAAGTTAATAATGAGGAGGCTTATCTCTCATTCTCACGCTGTAGATGCTCTGTTTAACTGTTTTCTTGCTAGTGAAATGCTCAGTTTTTCCACTTACGCTTACTTTACGTCATGTAAATAGCAAATGCGCTACGGCGCGATGCAACTGACTCTTAAAGGGAATGGGAGAAGAGACTCTGATTGGTTTATTCTCAAAACAGACATATAACTCAATAAGAAAATAAGATCAACCTTTGTAGAACATGCGCCATGGCGCAAAGCGGATTTTTCCGTCCCTTTATTAGCAAAAGTGGATTCTGACACGCCCTTAATGCGTTTGCGCCCTACGCTTTGCGCTTTGCAAAAATAAATAATTTTTATATGGTGAATTATTTTACAGGTTCGCTGAGTGGCGTAGCGGACGGCATATTTGCTCTCGCAAAGGAAAAGGCTACTGCTCTAGCTATGTTTGAAAGTGTATTTTTGATTAGTTTATTTATTGTTTGTGTTTAATTTAGTTATTGTAGAGTGCATACAACATGAAATTGTTATCAAAGAACTCTATTTTCGGCAATTCACAGTTTTTAAGTTGTTTGGTACAGTTTTCAAATGTAAAGTGTACATTTTCAATCACTTAGTAGTATAAGGGCGGATGGATCTATTTGGTTTGGCCCCCTTAGTGCCCCTCTGCTCTGTCAATGCTCGGACATACAGTAAAGATGTTCCCATTTGAACTGTTTTGTCAACGGTAAGGTGCGCTTTATGGGGAAATCGATAGTGAAAGCAAAGATGGGTTCTGTGCTGTCGGCGTTGGTTCCTCGTACAACACCCGGCGCTTTCAGTTTAAACCCAGCAAGCAGTTTTTGGTCTAAAAGACGTCTATTAGTCGTCTAAACATAGCCTAGACCTCTAGGCTAAATCACGGCTAAATTTGGGCTGTCAGTGAAAATCTAATTGACGTCTAAGCATAGCCCAAGTTTAGACGGCTACATATATACGTCTATTAGATGGTGAAATTTGGTCTAGGCTAAATCACGGCTAAATTTGGGCTGTCAGTGAAAATCTAATAGACGTCTAACCATAGCCCGAGATTAGACAAGACGTGATTTAGACGCCTTTTCAACGGCTACATATATACATCTAAAAGCCGGTGAATTTTGGTCTAGGCTAAATTTGGGCTGTCAGTGAAAATCTAATAGACGTCTAAGTACAGCCCAAGCATAAACAAGTCATCAAAATTTCAGCTAATGAATGATTATGTTTATACATTTAATAAACAACAAAAATACACATATACATAAACATTTTTGATCAACAGGTTCTCAAAAATGCAATCCATTCAAACTAATTAAACAAAGCTTTTATTAAATGAAAGCAACATTAACAATATTAAAAACATTAAACAATACAAAATAAATATATATAAAAATGTCAAAGTTATGACAAAACAAACAAGATAAAAACTATTTTTTTTCCTGTTGAACACAGAAGATATTTTAAAGAAAGCTGAAAACCAGTAAAAAACATACAATGGAAGTACAGGTTATACACCAATGGTTACAGGTATTCAGCTTTCCTCAAAATATCTTGTTCAACAGAATAAAGAAACTCAAAGACTGTTATTTTTGCTTTATATGCACTCAAAATTATTCTTGTAGCTTAAAAATATTCAGATTGAATAACTGAAAGCATGTGGTCTGTTTTGAGGATGTTTTAGGTTTTTATCTGGACTTTAAACAAGTTGGGACCATTGCTGTCTATAGAGTATGAGAGAGCTCTCAGATTTCACCTGAAGTATCTTAATTTGTACTTCGAAGACAAATCAATATTTGGTACAACACGAATAATTAAACGTTTTCATTTCTGGTTAAAAAAAACCCTTTAAGTGTACATGAGCCCAAAAAGTCCATCCAATCTATATGTGACACTCAGCAGGTTCTGCAAAACTTCTACACCAACATCTGTACGTCTGTCCCCAGGACCAGCATCCTCAGCCCAAACGATAAAGATCTCCACTGTTGTGTGTGCATTGAGATTCAGCCACTTTCAGTCCTGCAGAAAAAGGAGAGAAAATACTGAGATGTGTTGCAAACTCAGTCCTGTGACTGTGAGTTTTACAAATACATTTATGAAAGGAGGGTGGGTCGACACACTTACCACATATTCCTTTAAAAGTCTTCATTGAGGTAGATGCACAGACTCTTCAAATGAGGTAGGTCTTCAGGACACAATCACGCTTGGTTACGTATTAAAACTAGAAGAAAAAAAAACATCTATTAACATAAAAAATAATGATCCACAGGTTTACAGCTTAAAGCTATTACTTATTTACACATTTAAGTTCAATTATTCACTTATTTAACTATTTTAGTATCAATTTGTTATATTCAATGTTTCTTTATGTCAACAGCAGTTATATGGATAATGCATAAATATAGTTTAATATTCATTCTGTGTGTTTGATGTTTCAAAAGCTTCATCCAGCTTGTGAATGGACATGGGCAATCTGCATATGGACAGGGAAACCAGCAAATGTGGTCATAGTGTAAATGTTTTAGTCTAAAGTGTTTAAGCAACTCATACCTGCTAGACTGCTCATTTTACACAGCCACACTCAAATATCTGTGGAGGAAAAACAAATAATTACAAATATTAGAAAAACATTATAATAATAACTATCAGCTTACTTTATACTAGATTTTACTGGCCAAGTCAAATACAGTTACTCATATTACTAAAAAAAATACATTCTCCATAACATAGTAAAGTTTATTTATAAAATATAAATCAATTAAAATGAGAAATTAACTTGAATTGATTCTCTAAAAACTGAATTAACTTGTTTAAAAGTCTCTTGTTATGAAATCACAAGCAAACATGATTTAAAAGTCAGAACTGCAGAAGTTTCATCTCATGACGGACTTTTTTATTTGACTTCATGAGGCAATTTAATGAAGACAACTCGCAATGTACACAATAAATGCTCTTAATCACCGAACTTTGCTTAATAAGTGTTTAATTTTGCGTGTTTAAAATGTTTGTAACAGTCCCTCACACCGTTTTTGTTTGTCTAAGATTTTTGGAATAAAGGGTGCCTGTCCATTGATATTAGCGTAATACTATATTAAAACTCGCACATATAATAAAAAACATTGCTAAAACATGATATTAAAGCAGATTACACTTACCTTGCAGGCCACTCGCGCTCGCAATCCTTAGCGCTACAAATTTCAAACCACAACAGCTTCTTCTTGATTTGTTGGTCCATTTCAGCCGAACCGACTCGACAAATGTGCAATACCGCCATCTATCGTGTGGAGTACGGAACTGCATTAATTTTTCTTAACTGATTAGATCTGGCTTGTTTTACCGTAAGATATATGTAATATATTATAAATAAGATATATTATACCATATTCAATTTTAATTAAAAATAAAAAGGCAGTAAGTCTGCAATAAATTTTTTATGTCAATTTTGCGAGGTGGGTAAAGCCCATCTAATTCAAAGCTAACCCTGCTGAAAAGACCAGCATAGACCAGCATTGCTGGTCACCAGCAAGACCAGCATATGTTGTGTTTGGTGCTGGTATGCTGGTGACCAGCATGGGATGCTGGTGCTGGGATGCTGGTGCTGGTATGCTGGTGACCAGCATGGGATGCTGGTGCTGTGATGCTGGTGACAGCATGGGATGCTGGTGTTATGCTGGTGACCAGCATGGGATGCTGGTGACCAGCATGGGATGCTGGTGCTAGTATGCTGGTGACCAGCATTTGATGCTGGTGCTGTGATGCTGGTGTTATGCTGGTGACCAGCATGGATGCTGGTGCTGGTATGCTGGTGACCAGCATGTGATGCTGGTGCTGTGATGCTGGGTGTTATGCTGGTGACCAGCATGGGATGCTGGTGCTGGTATGCTGGTGACCAGCATGGATGCTGGTGCTGGTATGCTGGTGACCAGCATGTGATGCTGGTGCTGTGATGCTGGTGTTATGCTGGTGACCAGCATGGGATGCTGGTGCTGGTATGCTGGTTGACCAGCATGGGATGCTGGTGCTGGTATGCTGGTGACCAGCTTGAGATGCTGGTGCTGGTAGCTGGTGACCAGCATTGGATGCTGTGCTATGCTGGTTGCCAGGATACAAGCATCAGCATCCCATGCTGGTCACCCAGCAAAACACCAGCATCCAGCACCAGCATCCCATGCTGGTCACCAGCATAACACCCAGCATCACAGCACCAGCATGCCATGCTGGGATATTGGTCACCAGCATGAGATGCTGGCAGCTGGTATGCTAGTGACCAGCATGGGATGATGATGCTGTTGTGAACAACATGGTATGCTGGTCCTAGTCACTAGCATCTCGTGCTGGTAACATTAAAATCTGTGTAAGTTAACATTTTTTGCATGGTAGCCTGTTCATGATGAAAATCATGAAAACACAAGCTTTCATTCATTAACATTATATGTTTTTATTTCTATAATTAATAATGATGATATCATAATAATAATAATAATAATAATAATAATAATACAATAATAATACTAATAGTAAAACTAATCTTATTACTACTAAAAATAATGGGTAAACATGAACACAATAACTTTTTTTTTAACCAAAACAACAACACAACTCTATCTCAACAAGTAAATTAAAATAACCCACATGGTAACACTTTATAATAGGTAAGGCAATATTACACACTATGGACCATTATTAAGCATTAGCAATAGTGAATTTATTATTTGTAAGCATTAACTCAACCCTAATAGACATTAGTAAGCAGTTTATAAATACAGCTACCACATGCTATATTCTTGACTTATAACCACATGTATAGTGTGCCTAATGATTGTGTTTTCCTACTTTCTTAATAATTCCATTTTTCATTACTAAATCAGTATTGCATTATTAACAAACAAGTTTATTTAAAAATAGCTTTTTTAGATCATTCAAAACGCATAATTATATGAATAATAAACTAATTTGTATGTTAATAATTGCTTTATTAACTCAACTTCATCCAGTTTGTGGACCTTCTAAAGTTAATAAAACACTTATTAACATACAAAGTAACTATTACTATATGGACTAAGTAATAAGATATGCAAATGTAAATTAAAAAAACAAATGTTTTAATTCCTGATCTTAAAAAAACACCAACTATTCTTAAGTAACTGGTTTGTAGATAATGCAATATGTCATTTAGTAATGTAAAATAAATCATACCACAGTAATAAAAACAATCATTATGCACATTATACATGCTGTATTATAAACTGCTTACTAACATCCATTAACATAGAGTTAATGCTTAACAAATTATGAATTCATTATTTGCTAATGCTTAATAATACCTAATAAATGATTCATAGTTGGGTTATTATAAGTGTAACACATTTACATCATAAATCAATTAAACTGTTCATTTTTTTGTTGTTTTTTAATGTCCATGATTTTTTTCAGTAATGTAGCGTCCAGCCTTTGAAAAATCTGGCCTGCAGCTCTGGCTCCCTCCACATTCCCTTTCACCAGCCACTCCTTGAAGCAGGCTAAACAGAAATGTACAGATAAGCAGTGATGTTACTGTCCTACAAGAACAAGACACATTTATTATAGACACATAAAGGACACATCTCAGTACTTGGCATTTTACAAAAAAACTTGTGGCTTCTGCTACCTTTCAGTGTGTGTAATTTCTGTGGGGTTTAAAGGTCTTTTTGTAGTTTTTGTGGTGGGGCATTCTTTCCCTGTGAGACTTCTGTCCCCCAGAGTCTTTGTGCCCCAGAAGGCCACAGCCAATTCTTTCAACAATAAAGAATCCCTGGTGTTTTTTTGAATTGCTGTCCAGGTGTCACTGCGGATTTGGACTGTCTCCAAGTTTCACCAATTGAATCTGACAGAATTAATATAATCAAAAAATAATAATTGTACATATGCACATAAAGTCTGTGCAGTAGGGGATTTTTAATATTAATACATGTGCAAAGATGATGAGTGAAATGTTTGTACCTCCTCTTCTTTTCTGGGGTAGTAATGGCTGCTCACAGTCAGCCTCCTGCAACTATATAAAAATTATGTAAATATACTTGAAATACATATAATTTTAGATATCTTTGAGTTACATTTTGTTGCACATACTTTGTAAGGTGCTCTTTGGTTTTTGTTGCTGAGGGTCTGTGTAAATTAGAAAAGAAATCCATCACAAATTGACAGTAGATGTAAAACACAGGAAAACAAAATATTCTGGTAACACTTTATAATAACTACAACACTATGAACCATTTATTAAGCATTAGCAATAGTGAATCATTATCTGTTAAGCACGAACTCTACATTAATAGATGTTTAGTAAGCAGTTTACAACTGCAGCTACAAATGCTTGTATTCTTGACTTATAAGCACATTTATAAAGGCTCAGTTAATTCTAAACAGGAAAAAAGAAAATAAACAACTTTGTTCAATTTTATTTATTTGAAGATCCACAAACGAAACTGTATCAAATAAAAAATAAATCTTTGCAATTTTATCTAAAATAAAATTACTGTACAGTTTTAAAATTGCATCCTATTATATCTTAAATTATAATATTGATATTGTTTTATCCAGTTTTATGTCGTATTTTGACACTGCTGTTATTCAGCAATGTTTAAATTTTACAGTAATTTTACTTTTAGATAAGGTTGCAAAGATTTATTGTTCATGTACAGAGCCCTTAATTGTCATTTATAATGGGATTTATAAAGCATGAATAGTCTCACTTTAGATTAGGTCACAAAACTGCATGAAGTTGAGTTAATAAAGCATTTATTAACATACAAATTAACTATTAATATATGCCTGAATAATAAGATATAGAAATGTTGATTTCAATAGTTTATTAATCATTTACTAACTCATTCTGAATTATCTTAAAAATCAACCAACTACTCTTAAATACAAATAGTTTGTAAATAATGTGATACTTTATTTAGTAATGAAAAATCAACCAGTCACAAATAATAAAAATACAACCCTTAAGCACATTATAGATGTGGTTTTATAAGTCATAATACAGCATGTGTAGCTGCCGTAATAAACTGAATTACTAACGTTTATTAATGTGGGAGTTAATGCTTAACAAATAATGAATTTACTATATGCCAATGCTTAATAAATTATTTATAGTGTTGTAAGTTATTATAAAGTGTTACCAGTTTTTTATTTTTTTTTATTTGCGTCCCATACTGTCCCAACTTTTTCTGATTTTGGGCTGTGTTTGTTGCACTTACTTTGTACATTTATGGTCCCCTTTGATTTTGGTGTCTAGAATCTGTGAAAATTAGAAAGACAAAAAGACAAATGACAATAATCCCTTCAGCATCTCCTGGATCTACCTGTAGATATTAATCTGGGGTCGTCACTGATGATGACCAGCCAACTTATTCAGCATATGTTTTACGCAACGGATTTGCCCTTCCAGCTGCAACCCATCAATGGGAAAACTTCATACACACTCATTCACACACATACGCTTCGAACAATTTAGCTGACCCAATTCATCTATACAACTTGTTGTTTTTTTTTGGATTGTGGGGAAAACCAGAGCACCAGGAGGAAACCACGCCAACATGGGAAAAACATGCAAACTCCACACAGAAATTCCAACTGACCCAGCTGGGGCACAACCAGTGACCTTCTTGCTGTGAGGCGATTGTGCCACCCACTGTGCCCCCGTGGCTGCCCTGTAGTATAATTTTTACTGATATTTTATTTTATTATTATTGGTTTTCTACAGCAACTTTTTATAGCAATATTATTGTGTTTCAGTATATGCCCTTGGGTCTGTTGTTAACAGTGAAGCTGATCGTCAGTCAGATTTAGGGCTGCTGAGTAAAATTAGTAAAAGTGGGAGAATTATTCAATTCCAATTCAGTTGGGCCTGTTGGAAGGTAGAGTTTGTGTGAATTGAAATGGTAAATTGCATAAGCAGAAGAAAACAGATGTGATATAACAAATTGGATGGGCAGTAGATGCTCCAGTCATCCAAAAGAATGCAAGTTCTGAAATGTTTCCACACATTTCAATAAATTACATAGTTAAATAGATGTGTCTATGACATCATATAATGAGGCAAAGTTTTAACAAAATAAAATTAGTCATTATTTGTGAACCTGTTAGAAAATCTACAAATTACAAAATTAAAAATTGTGGCAGTAAGAAGATTTTCTGTGCTAAATAATAGTTGAAATCAATAATAATAATAATAATAATAAATAGTAGTTAAACATGAAAGATTGCATTTTTCTTTGAATGACATTCTCAGAGGTCAGCGAAAATAAGGCGATGAAAAGCTCACCAGATGAAGAGTTGAGTAATTTTAGCAACTGTTGCTGCAGTTGCATGTTTAATGAACGTAGTTTTGTTTATTCTCCGCCTCAACTTCTGCACTTCGTTTCATGTGCTCCTCTAGCCTATAACAAAATTACATACTGAATGTTATGACTAGCTAAAACATTGACAGAAAATCCTAAAATAATCTCCGTTAAAAGCTATTAAAATCCCTTACTTCTGTTTAGTTTCCTGCAGTTGCAGAGACATTTTGTTGACTTGTTTTTTGTATAATAGTTGCTTTTGTTTTGCCTCCTGAAACAGTTTTTCAGGTACAACCCCACCATCATCATCATCGTCGTCATCGCCATCATCATCATAATCATCATTGTCCACCTTATCCTCACCATCAACCTTGTCGGACAGGTTATCAGCTTTTGTTTTTTTGTTTGGAGTTGGGCAGAGTGGAAGACAGTTTTCTTTTATTTTGTTGCTCTTTTAGTAAAGAAAAAACTTTTGGCCTCTTCTGCAGCTTTTTTCTGATTTGTCTAGACACATGGATAAAATATTAATTAGTAAAAGCAAGTGAAATGCAAGACTACATCCAAAAATGTTTATATTAAAAAGACAATGTCTTTAAAACAATATAATTGGCTCATTCTACATAAATGTCCTTTGTTGGTAACGAGGAGGCTAAAGGTTGCAAAAATGTTTTAAAAATCTGTTTCTTTGTTAAAATTTAAACTTAGATCACATTATTCAATTTTAATTACCCTTAGAAACACATTGATGACAGCTTAATGATTTTTTAATTGATTCATTCATTGATTTTCTTTTCGGCTTAGTCCCTTTATTAATTTGGAGTCACCACAGCAGAATGAACTGCCAACATATGTTTTATGCAACGAATGCCCTTTCAGCTGCAACCCATCACTGGGAAACATCCATACACACTCATTCACACAAATATGCTAGCCTACCCAATTCACCTTTACCACATGTTTTTGGGACTTGTGGGGGGAAACTGGAGCACCCGGAGGAAACCCACGCCAACACGGGGAGAACATGCAAACTCCACACAGAAATGCCAACTGACCCAGCGAGGCTCAAATCAGCAACCTTCTGCTATGAGGCAATTGTGCAACCCATTGCACCACCAAATATGAATGCCTTGAAATTAATACAAGACTGTAATAAGGAGGAGGCGACACTGGTGACGCAGTAAGGTAGTGCTGTCACCACTCACAGCAAGGAAGGTCGCTGGTTCGAGCCTCAGCTGGGGTCAGTTGGCGTTTCTGTGTGGAGTTTGCATGTTCTCCCCGCGTCCGCGTGGGTTTTCCTCTGGGTGCTCCGGTTTACCCCACAGTCCAAAGACATGCGGTACAGGTGAATTGGGTGTAGGCTAAATTGTCCTAGTGAATGAGTGTGGTAAGGATGTTTCCCAGTGATGCGTTGCGGCTGGAAGGGCATCCGCTGCATAAAACATATGCTGGATAAGTTGGTGGTTCATTCCGCTGTGGCGACCCCAGATTAATATAAAGAGACTAAGCCAAAAGGAAAATGAATGAATGAATGAATGAATTGTAATGAGGAGGGGATATAAGCAGTGACTGTAAGACTGTAACAAAGGCAAAAGGCTTATAAAGTGTATGGCAAATAATAACATTTATTATTATTATTAATATAGGAATCAAAATTATAAATAAAGCAGCATTTAATGTATCATATTCTGAAAATTTATGAATGTTATGGCACAATTATGATTACAACTAATGCTGGTGAAAATATGGCATGAGTGAAAGTAGAAAGAAATATAAAAAATATTTAATATCATAATATGACAATTTTAACATTTTGTCCATTTTGAATTATGTGTAACTTTAAAAGTGATGCACAAAGGATATAAATACCATGATTAGAGTCTGATGTTATTAGCTGATAATGGTGATAATTTGAAAACTTTACGTGGTCGAAGACAGATTGCAGTACACACAGATTATGGAATGGCATTACATGTTTTTTTCTTCCATATCTGAGCCTTCAATGTAATATTTTTAACACAAGTAGTCTGTCATTGCATTCAAGTACCACAAGATGGCAATAGCTGAAATTTCACATGTATATCACCAACAACGTTACATTTATGATTTTGGCTTCCTCCTCTTCCTCGGAGCGCGGCCGTGGAGGTGATGAGTCCTTGAGGAGTTTTAACACGAACCCGCTTACCTGCGCAAGCACTTCTTCAACCTCTTCTCTGGACTCTGGAATGTTAATAACACTTAATGTAAGTACCTTACACTACATGTAACGTAATACAATGTCTTCTGTCATTAAAAACAATGTTCAATGTTAACCCAGCTCGCTGCTTTACTAACACACTATGTTCGTTAGCTAACGTTAGCACGGACAACAGTTAACGTTAGTGCCTTGACCATCTTTCAATGACATTTAACGTTAATAGTGGCGATAATAGAGTTTTTCTAAATGTACTTTTATCACATTATTAACGAACTACTGAAGTTAACATTATAATGACTCACTCTTAGGAGCAATATTTGTCCCTTGAAATATTTATCCTGCCAGCGCACCCAGTACGTTTTGCTGAGGTCTCCCGTTTTCGGGTACAAAGTCTTTAATATCGCTATGGGGACGATTTCCTTACACCCATCTTGTATGTACTTCACGTAGGCGAACATGGCTTATTACAAATTATAAAAATTATAATTACGTTATATTATAAAACCGAATAAACGTGAAATTTACGGTAACGGAAATTAACGATTTTAGGCGGGAAGTCACTGTTGATACTGTTGCCTTGGTTACAGCGACTGCAGTCACACTGTACGTTACAGTGCAGGGGTTCCATGCAGTCCTATTTATAAAATATCTACACAAATACTTCCACATGACAAAACAAGAACAATATTATTAATCCAATTTATCTTATTGTTAACTAGTAAACAAAGTAGTTCAGTTTAAACATACAAGGTTTAGAAGATATTTTAAACAAATATTAATTTCACCTGATAAATAAAGTTTATGTGAGGACTGTATAGCTTTCATTAATTAATTACTTTGTATGAACCATCAATACCATTCTTGAGTAGTCCTGTTAATAATTATGTTTATGTCCTTTTTAAATTTAGAATGCCAAATCGCAAGTACAAACTGTACTTAGAGCCGAAGAGCACAGTTAAATTTCCCCATGGAAGACTAAAAAGAGGACAATTGGATGTAAGTCAGCTCATTATAATTATATTATAATATATTAAATATAATTGTTATATTAAGTTAAATATAAACAATTATATTGTATTAAAAGTATGTATGAGGTGAGATAATTATTATTATTATTATTATTTTATATAAAAAAATTATGTTGCAATGGTCTTTAAGTAAATTTTTAATAATTAAACATATAATGATTAATTATATTGTATTAAAAGAATGTATAACCAGTCTTACCTGCAGATGTTTTTTTTAAAGGTGACAGAAGGTTCGGAATCACTTACTGACGATGATGAGGTGAGAGAATTATTATTATTGTTATAAAAAGTAATGTTGCAATAGTCTTTAAGTAAATTTTTAATAATTAAACATATAATTAATTATATTGAATCAAAAGAATGTATGACCAGTCTTAACCACGCAAGATGTGTTTTAAAGGTGTCATATGGTTCAGGATCACACACTGCAGATGTTGAGGTGGAGTCATTTTTATTGGTGTTATTTAAAAGAAATAATGCTGCAATGGCCTTTAAGTTAATGTAATACATTTAATTACATTAATTAGGGTAAATAATTTGTCAGACCTCCCGTTCTGAAATGGAAATCCCAGCATTATCATTCTTAGATTTTTTTACTTAACCTCCCTTCTTTATTAAGCTCAAGCAGGCTTGTGGCATGTTTTTGTTGAAATACTTGTATTCCAAAACCTACTACTTGTTGTTTCAGGCTTTGGTTCCCAACCTTTTTCCCAACAAACACATTTACGTTGTAGCAATGTCTGTACAATGTTGCATTTTTTCAAAGGCAATGTCGCCACTTTTGTGCTCGCTACATTGTTACAATGTAGAAATGTAAGACCTGAGAAGGCTGTAGCAATGTTGTTGTGTGACATTCAACAACCGTGAGATGACGTTCTTACTACATGTATTATTGCTTTTTTTCCTGGCAGTTTATCAGTACTGCCTAGAATACAGGATAAGCAGTAATAATTTTTCAGCATTGCTTAATATTAAATATTGTTCATTCTTTTTTCTTAATTTAACAACTGCATGTGGTAAACTTTGAAGTGTAAAAATGCCACACAAATAATATAATCAAACTTTTTTTTATTATATATTTCAAAACATTTAATATACAGTACACATCTAATTATAAGCAAACAGTATAAAATAGTTTAGATTATATTAAATAATTAACTATATATAAAGGGTAGGCTAAATTAAAATGTCAATTGAGAAGGTAAACAAACAAGTAAAGTAAACAAAAAAGCATTAAAATGTAAATAAATAAATATATTAAATTTGCAGGCACTACATTGAAGATCTGGACTGGAGAATACTGCAGACCAGGTAGCGCAGCCGAAGACCAGGCGTAGTTGTTGGTGCAGAGAAAGCAGTAAGAGAAAGAAATCCAAAAGAGAATCCAGTTCAGAGATGGATCCACAGCAGCACAAGTCAAAATTGACAGTAAAAGAAAAGAGAATAAGATCAGAGCTTAACACAACAGGACTACACAAATAACCACTGATGTCTTATTTAGCAAGAAGAAATAAAGCAATACTCACGTCTCCTCAGTCGTTAAGATGCCAAATGCTTTGTTGAAAATTAAACGAATACTGTAATGTTTCAAAATAAAAGATAGTTCAGAATCATGATAATAAATAAAACAAACAATCAGGAGCTTTCTCCTGTAGGTATCAAGGTTTTATAGTTAACAAAAACGAACAAAAAAACGAAAACTAAAATGTAAATAATTGTCGTTAACTGAAATAAAAATAAAAAAGTTTTTCAAAAAACTAGAACTAACTGAAACTGTATTGTGTACATACAAATCTAACTGAAACTAACTAAAATTATAGCAAAAAACTCCTTCGTTTTTGTATTTGTAAATGTATTTAATACATAATCTTACTGTAAGCCTTTTAGAAATAATCTATTTACTCCGCTCTGCAGGGTGTTTGACCCGTACGGCACCTCAGAGTCTGTAGTCCTGCTGCCATTGGCCACAACGAGCCGGTTCTCCTCCAGTAAACTTCGCCGTTGCTCCTACGACAAAAACATCGAGTGGACATCACAGCAGCATGGTGACAGCATTACATACATACAGAGACTTATAACTATTACTTTAACACGTTTGTGCCCAATAATGGGTTTTATCTCTGTATCGCGATCCTGAATGGATCTTTTTTAACCGGATCTTCTAAGTGAACAGGTTGAACTAGTTCATCTAATCGAACTGAATCATTTGAAACGATTCACGTCTCCAGTAGGCACTCGTCCACAAATTACTTACTTTTTAACAAGCGTAATACCCCCTCAAACTCTAAATAATCCAATATATACTCTTATTCAGTTATTAGAACAGTGACGTTACACTCAGATCAAACTTGAGAAAGCGGTTAACCGATATAAACTGCGCATGCGTGATTCAGTGAACCAAACACAAACAGTATGACAGCCTGCTGTAACTGAACTAAACTCAAACAAATGCAGCGCGGGTAAACCGAGGGCTTAAATGAGAGATCTGGTGAAACGTAAGTTTATTTCATAAAAGAAAATCGTAATGGAGTTTAAATAGCGAATCATGCTTCAGTTGGGTTGCAAAACTTTACTGTAAGACATTTTTCAGATCATGGTGATGTTTTAACTGACTGAAATTACTATTGCTGACTACATAATGTTGAGTCCTAACATCTGCGATAAATATCTGAACTTCCCATCACTACTGTGTATCTAACATCAGAATCAGCCTTGCACACATATTGTACTTAAGGCTGCTGTCTTGTGGGCTATTGTACTTGAAATTGAGGATGGGTAGATGGTAGTGGTAGATGATAGTGTTCATGTGTCCTCTGAATACAGGTTTCAAAAAAATGTATGACTGAGTTTTATTATACAATATTTATTCTGTTGTTTTTGAATCATGCACTTAACAAATATCCTCATATAGAAAAAAAACTAAAACTAATACTGAAACTAATAAAAACTAGAAAATCTCCCTCCAAACACTAATTAAAAATAAAAATAAGGTCACAGTCACAGACATTGCTAATAAGAAATGTCACCTAAACTTCAGTAGTCTGGAGCTACTTGTTTTTTTGGACTCCGACACAAACGGAGCAACGTGCACTGCAAACTGCGCAGACGACTCGTGCCATCAAAAACAAGCAACACCACAAACCTTTCATCATTTAAAACAATGGCACCCTTCCAAATATGAAGATGCTAAGAAATTACAGACCCAAACAAGTGTTGGTAAAACGTGGACCATCTACAAGCATCAGTGCAACTACCCAGCAGTCTCATGTCATCATTTTTGAAAGCTGTGCCTTATTCAGTAGTATATGCTTCAGCGCCAAAACAATCCATTAAGCTGTTTTCACAGTTTCAATTTAATTAGTTTAATCAAGTGGTTTGAATTAGCTGGACAGTCTTTATACACTATTTGCAGCACTATAAGTATTCTTGGATTATCTCAGAAGAACGAACTCGGTCTGAAGTATTAGAGAACTCAAACTCGTTGTGTGAATGGAGACGCTCCATGCATGTCTCGATGTGATGCGCCATTTATAAAATAAGAGTCTGCATAGGGCCTAATTATGCCAGTCTGTCAGATAAATTTGGTTAAAACACCCGTGGATATAACCGAGATCTGCGCATAATAGTGTTTTATGCATCCCGCAATATGGATAGGGCAAGGTAAACTGCAAACGCTTGATTATGTAATGCATAAAGTCATGCACGCGTCTCAGCGCAAAGCGTAACTGAACCCTTAAATGTCCATGCTTAATCAGTCATTGATAAGGTCTATCAATTAAAGGGTTATCGACAATCAATCGATCATCAAGTAATCGTTAGCATCCCTAAATAAAATATATTAAAGGATATTTTACCCTAAATTCACCATACTCACCATTAAAAGGAGAGTTCATCCAGAACTGAAATTTTGTCACCATTAAGTCACCTTTTTGTTGTTTCAAATGTGTTTTAAATTTATATTGTTTATATTGTGATAATTATCGATTTCGAATGAAATAAAAAAAAAATGATAGTGATAATATTTTTTGCCATATCACCCAGCCAGTGTAAGTAGCATAAAAATATTTATTTATATATTAAGATTTACTTTTATAGTATTTTGATTTTGTCATGTCCACATGGTGGCATATATGAATTGTTGTATATATATATATATATATATGTATGTGTGTGTGGTGTGTGTATGTATATGTGTATTATATTATATATATATATATATATATCTATATATATATATATATATATATATATATGTATATATATATATATATATATATATATATATATATATATATATATATATATATATATATATATATATATATATACACACACTATTGATTGGAAACTAATCTTTTGTATCAAAGATTTCATGCTTAACCTGTCAGTCACCTAAATGTTTTTGCTGTCTTTTTGAAATTGCAATGCCCTGAACATGATAGGTGTACTGTGGCTTTAAGAGTTTTAACTGAGATTGAAACTACAAATGAACAAATGTTTTTCCAATGTTACTGCAATGTTATTTGATTAAACAACCCCCACAATACATTGTACTGTATTTATCTTGCACATGTATGAATGCAGATGAAGCATGATCATTTATCAATGTGAATATTGAATGTACTATATATATTGTTGTGGTAGCAATACTACAGTATCAATATATCATGCAAAAATTCGGTTGCAATAAAAAAAAATTTCAAACAGATGTTAATGTTCAAGAATCTTCTTTTTTTTAAATAATTGTAATATATTTGTGTGAAAAAATTAGGAAGGGGTATGATTATTGCAGGCCAAAGATTTACAAAATATTAGTATACTTCTAAAGGACTGCTTGACAATGCCTAGCTTAATTCCAGTTTCAGTATTTCTTTATTTCAGTAATTTGAACAGAAACTAGCAACTAAATGAATCTTAACAATACCTTGCTGGTAGACCAGCATAATGAGACCTTGCTAGTTGACCAGCATGACCAGCAATACCAAGCTGGTAGACCAGCATCACCAGCAAACTGAAGCTGGTCTACCAGCATGACCAGCAAAGCCCAAGCTGATCTACCAGCATGACCAGCAAGCCCAAGCTGGTCTACCAGCATGACCAGCAATAACCAAGCTGGGTTGACCAGCATGACCAGCAGAACCAAGCTGGTCTACCAGCATGACCACAAGCCCAAGCTGGTCTACCAGCATGACCAGCAATACCAAGCTGGTTGACCAGCAAGACCAAGCTGGTCTACCAGCATGACCAGCAATACCAAGCTGGTAGACCAGCATCACCAGCAAGACCAAGCTGGTCTACCAGCATCACCAGCAACTGAAGCTGGTCAACCAGCAAAACCAAGCTGGTCTACCAGCATCACCAGCAAGACCAAGCTGGTAGACCAGCTAAACCAGCATTGACCAGCATAGACCAGCATGAAAATCATTGCTGGTCTATGCTGGTTTTTTCATGCAGGGAAATTATGGCTACAAATAGAAAATGTCACGAAATTAAACACTTACTGATAATGCCTGCGTGATGCACGCGCCGCACGGCCAAATACTACAGTGAATCAGTTAGGCTATCAGTGGGCTATAAATAGCCGGCCGGATGACGAGCTAATTCAAGGGCTATGCTCAGACCTATGAAAATAGCATATATTTTAAAAAAGCCCAAACACCTTATATGCGATTGACTTTCCTTACTTGAAGAAATATCATACATATCACAAGGTATTTTGCCAAAAAAAGACAGGGAAGCAAATTTAAGGTTTTTTGGGCTAGAGATGGGTTACACATAGCCGGACTAGATTGGGTCTATACTTCACAGAGAAACCGAAACTACGTCTATTACTTGCAGGAACCTTATAAACGTTATTGAATTTTCTTACATGATGGAGTATCAACATATCATAAGCTTTATTTAGCAAAAAAATACATGCAACCAAATTTAAGGTTATTTGGGCTAAAATTGAGTTACACGTAGCCGGGCTAGATCTGGTCTATACTTCACCTAGCCGGTAAAATGACGGCTATTGCTTGCTGGGAAATTACTGTGCTTTTTGTCACAAGAAGGTTATAAGAAAATCGTGAGGGCAAATCTGTGAAAATTACGGACATCCAAAAATCTTTGGTTAATGTGTCCTGATATCTGATATCTATGACAGATCCCGTCGAAAAAAAAAAAAAAAAAAGAGGATCATGCATAACATTTACCACAAATGAAAGCTGTGCTTGGGTTAGAACTTAACACACTTTAACATGTTCTTCACAGTCAGAGATTAAGCCAGAAAACAGAGTTAAAGTTATTTTAATTTGGTGAACTAATATCCACATCAGTTTATTCAAAAATTTTATTAAAGAACAATGAACTATTTAAACTGACGATTTTTTTAAATTAAAGGGATAGTTCACCCAAAACGAGAAATTACTCCAGTTTACTCAAGTTTCTTTCTTCTGTTGAACACAAAAGAAGATATTTTGACAAAAGTTAAAACCTGTAACCGTTGTCTTAGTAGAAAACAAAAACAAATAATATTGAGTCAATGGCTAGAGTTTTCCAGCTTTCTTTAAAATATCTTCTTGTGTTCAACAGAAGAAAGCCAAACATGTTTGAAACAAGTGAAGGCTGAGTAAATGATGAATTTTTTTTTAGTTTGGGTAAACTTTCACATTAACACAATAATCATTTCTCCCACTTCTTTTGAAATTCAAAATCTGCCACAGGTTTCCTGGAGTTCGGCCATTAGAAACAGTGTTTACTGTATAAAAACATTATTACATTACATATGGAGAGTCTCTGTAAACTATGTATACGCGTGTGTGGGTGCATTTGAGGTATACATTGTATTTATTTTGTAACTTTAAACTTATTTAAGAAACTGTTAAATTGTGTGAGTTTATATAGATAGTGTACATTTCTTAAAGGGCACCTATAGTGAAAAATCTAATTTTCAAGCTGTTTGGACAGACATATGTGCAGGTATGGTGTATAGACAGTCATGTTAGGGTGATATAAACACACCCAGTCCTTTTTTTTTTTCTAATTTAACAACATAAAAACGATGGACCAATTGGAGCGGTTTTCAGATCAACCGCAACTTTACGTAGGAGCGCGGTCCCCTCGCCCATCGAATTGATTGACAGCTGTGCGTATTAACATGTCCCGGTAGTCATGTGTATAATCATATCAACAAGACCAGACGTGCGCAAAGCAATCGGGAATAAAAGGTCTGTTCAGTTCGCTAGGATCATCAATCATCATCAAATGTGATCAAGAGTGAGTTTTACAAGTTTAAAATGTTTTAAAACAGTGCACGTGTGTAATGAATTACAGCGATTTAGCTTAGCTTTACTTCATCAGCACAGCCGCGTGTCAGAACAATTATAAAAAAGACGCTTCAATCCCAGTTTGTGGACGTTAAATCAGGTTTATTTCGTACATTAACATAACAGATATTCATACAGCAGTGGGGATTAACCTGTATCCTGTCACATATGCATGCAAACTCTCTCTCTCTCTCTCTCTGTGTGTGTGTGGGTGTCTGCGCTATTGGTGTGTGTCTGCGCTATGTGTGTGTGTGTGCGTGTCCTCGCTGTGTGTGTGCGTGAACTTTGTAACGACTTTGTGTGTGACTCATGGTGGCAAAAAAAAAAAAACTGCATCAAATACTGATTGGTAAAGTTCTTACTGTAGTATTTCTCACAAACGTGACGTGAGATCTGCTTCCTGAGGCAGCCGAGGGCGGCGACTGAGGCATGTTGCTGACAGGCACGTAGAAGGACTTGCCTTAAAGGGCACATAGTTTACCTCTTTTTTTATGATTTAATATTAATATTATGGTTCTGAGTGTGCCAGTTTAGGTTCAGTTTAAAACACAATTCAGATTTTTTTATTATAATGTGTTAAAAAGTGTCATGTTAGGGGTGTGTCCACAGTTCGCTGATTTAGGGGTGTGTTGCTTCACATGTAGATTAGTTTCGGCTTCCCGCCCAACGTAACAAGGGGGCGGGGCCATGAGCTCACCCGCTCTGTGTTTGCAACACAGACAGGCAGACAGAGGAGCAGGAGAGGATCCGCATTCAGTCGTACATGTACGGCTCGGACACAGACCAAGCAGAGAGTACAAAATCATATGTGTCTTTGTACAGTTTTACAGCCAACTGTGTGCTAGTTTCAAGTGCTGAGCTTGTACACAGAAACTAATAACCACGCACACTGAATTAACTTTGACTGAGGCACCGGATGCGCCGCTCGAAGCCGCGACACGGCACACCAGACACTCTCTGTGGCGCGGCAGAAACAAGAAGTGTCCCGAATCGTCGTGTCATGCATTTTTTAATTCTAAACATAGGTTTCTGCAGCGGTCCGCGTCGCCCAGCCATCGACTTGAGTGTACCCTGATACAAACCTATGTTTAGAATTCTAAAACCCATGCTAGTTAAGATCACAGGGAGCTTCTGGGATCGCGAGAAATGCAAACGGCTGAAGTATAAGGTAGACTCAATGAGAAGTACACATGTTTGCAAACCTACCTAAAGATACAACCAATAATTCCGATTAGAGCGATAATGTGGAGAATATTGATCTTGGGTTGAGCCCAATGAGCCTTGCATCTAAAGATAGAGCTAGGGTGTTCCTTTAGTGATATTGCTTCGACTCACGCTGAAAATGGCGGATGTGAATCAACAAACTGAGGATATGATGACGCGCCTGTCAATCAATATTGGTGGGCGGGGGGACCGCACTCCTACAGAAAGTTGCGGTTGGTTTGAAAACCGCTCTAATTGGTCCACCGTTTTTAATGTTGTTGAATTGAAAAAAAAAAGCACTGGGTGTGCTTCTATTACCCCAATATGATGATCTATACACCATACATGCACATATGTCTGTCCAAACAGCTTGAAAAGTAGATTTTTTACCATAGGTGCCCTTTAAATTTCATTTTTTTATTTTATTTTATTTATTTTTTATTTTATTTTATTTTATTTTATTTTATTTTATTTTATTTTATTTTTATTTTATTTTATTTTATTTTATTTTATTTTATTTTTATTTTTACCATTTCTATTATTTGTTTTTATTTCTCTTATACTTGTTTCTTTTATTCCTGTTTATGTAAAGCACTTTGAATTGCCACTGTGTATGAAATGTGCTATATAAATAAACTTGCCTTGCCTTGCCTTAAAGGCCCAGTACAAAAAAAACAGCAACCAAGTTTTACCGGTTATAATACAGACACTTCAGACAGCTATAACAAAGTTTCTCTCAAACTTTACAGACACATTCTGGGGACACAAAAGACTTATATTAAATCTGAAAAAAGGGGTAACCTAGGTGACCTTTAAGTCTTCAGTCAGTTTAAAATTTAAGCCAATTGCTGGCAAAGGTAAATGGCTGCCCTCGGATGAAGAGTCTGTTCATCTAAACATCTGACAGATTTCTGCAGGGGTACCATTGACTGTCTTTTGCTTTCACTGCCTACTGTAGGCACACTCCAAAAAAAAGAGAAATGTACCAAAATGCACCAGCCATAACATAGTTACTTTTTAGCTTTTAGCATGTGGGATTGAAGTTAGATGCTTAGCCTAAAACTGATGAAACAGCTTCTTTAGATTATGCAAGTAGTTTTTTTTTCTTTAATGAATGCAGGACCGTAGCCAGCCTGGTAAAAGGGGTGATTCTTTTATCTCAAAAACTGGACCTTTTTGCAGTTATTCGCCTCATTGTCTAATTAACTATGAGGTTTAAATACTGCATTTTAGTGACAGCACTATTTTTTCTGGATTAGCTTTTCCGGTGGTAATCATAACAACACCTTTTTATGTACCAAATTTTTTAAATAAAGATTTAGAATAAAGAAATATGAAAAAAACACATATTAGATATATATAATTTTTAAAATACAAATTTATCACATCATATATCATTAGGAAAAAAAAAGGAATCTGTTGAAGTTTTAAATTAAAAACTGCCTATTAAAACTAAATAGCCTATTGTCATTTATTAGGAAAATAACAAACTTGCCAGCACATTCAACTTTACGCAGTCAGAATTTGGCCACTTGAATAATAAAAAATTGAAACGTAATAATAAAAATAGTGTAGCCTCCTGCTTTTTCCAGCCTCTCTTGTAAAAAGTACATTAAAATCTATGAATAGGTGGTTAAAGTATTATTTTAATAATTGGGTAGGCTAAATTGTCCGTAGTGTATGTGTGTGAATGAGAGTGTATGGGTGTTTCACAGAGATGGGTTGTGGCTGTAAGGGCATCCGCTGTGTAAAACAAATGCTGGATGAGTTGGCTGTTCATTCCGCTGTGGCGACCCCTGATTAATAAAGGGACTAAGCCGAAAAGAAAATTAATGAATGAATGCTTCAAAATTAACTTTTGGTGCTTCACACCTTTTTATCAGTCTTTTTTTTCTTAATAAGGTCCAATATTTAGAATAAAAGTTACTTGTAAAATGTTTTTGCTATTTAACAACAATACAGTAGGTCAGTAGTGAAAGATAACGTCAGATTCTTCTCAGTCTTTAAGCCTTCTTCAGAGTTATTTTAACAATTTATGATGGTATATATTTGTTATTGTGATATAGCTTAAAGGGGCTAATAATTTTGTCCTTAAAATGCTTTTTTTTTTATTAAAAACTTCTTTGATTCTTGCCAAAAATAAAACAAGTGAGACCTTCTCCAGAAGTAAAAATATTATCGGACATACTGTGAAAATTTCCTTGCTCTGTTCAACATCAAGAAATTTTTAAAAACGAAAAAATCAAAAATCAAAGGGGGTTTAATAATTCAACTGTGTGTGTGTGTATATATATATATATATATATATATATATATATATATATATATATATATATATATATATATATATATATATATATATATATATTTAAACTCACAATCTTACTCAAAGACACATGCTTCTCCTCTAAGCTTAAAAGGGATCTTGGAGTGTATGATATGGATGAATATGTTGTTTGTGACTGCTAAAATGGGCAATGTCAACTTACCCCATATTGCAACACTCTCCCTTGTCTCCCATATTTATTGACGCAATTATTTTTTTTCCCACATAAACGCTGCAGGTAAAATTATGAATTTCTGATATCTCTGACATTTGCACATAAAATTAGGCCCTGAAAAGTTATAATAGACCTATATATATTAATATATACTGTATTTTTAATAGGTCAAAAAAACCTTGGCCCCTGCCTTTAAAAATTCCCAGATCCGCCGCTGCTTAGTACCAAACTTTAAACTGATGAAACTTGTAACACCACTTGTCATTCTGCCAAATCTGATGTCATGATTTTCTTTTATTTGCACACGTTTTCATCCAAGGTAACTCAGTAGGAAGTGCTGTCGACTCACAGCAAGAAGGTCGCTGGTTCGAGCCTCAGCTGGGCCAGTTGGCGTTTCTGTGTGGAGTTTGCATGTTCTCCCTGCATTCGTGTGGGTTTCCTATGGGTGCTCCGGTTTTCCCCACAGTCCAAAAACATGCGGTACAGGTGAATTGGGTAAGCTAAATTGTCCGTGAATGAGTGTGTATGGATGTTTCTCAGAGATGAATAGCAGCTGGAAGGGCATCCACTGCGTAAAACATATGCTGGATAAGTTTGCAGTTCATTCTGCTGTGGCAACCCCAGATTAATAAAGGGAATAAACCGAAAATTAAATGAATGAATTTTTAATCCACATTGTTTCAGAACACAAGATCATTGTGAGATGTAATGAGAACATTTGCTTCAATCACCAAAACAAAACATTAAGATTTTTTTTAAACTAGTACTTTTAACTGTCATTCAGTAGCAAACAATACAAGATAAAAATTTCAAATTACTCTCTATGCTGAATTAATGTTAATGTGCTGTAAAACTGCATACACAGCCATCACAGCAAACTGAAAATAGCTTTATTTTTTTGTTTAAAAAATGTATACAACATGAAAACATGATCAGAAAACCCATATATAAATCTAATAAATGGCAATATATACAAATTACATATATTTTTCATAGTTTTTCATTGTACATTTATAATTTTCATAGTTTTGATTAATGCACAATGTTAATGTGTAATTATAAAATGACAAACTCGGGCAGCACAATATTGTAAAAAAAAATTAACCTTTTATTTTTCTGTGATTCATATTGTGATATCGAGTATACTGTCATTTCACCAGGATGAGTAGCTCAGTTTAGAAATATTTCATTAGTTTAGATTGATTAGGATGATTTTGTAGGGCAGTGTATCTACATAAAATTTAATGAACCAGTCACAACGATAAATACAGTAGCATGAAATAAACAGTGTTTGCTATGAGTCTTGAGGAAAAAAAATGTTTAGTCTTCACTGTGTGTGTGTGTGTATATGTGTGTGTGTGTGCGTGTGTGTATATATATCACATATAAGTCATATAAGTCACAAATTCTTTAAACTGGCTTAAAATGCCAGCCTGATACTATTTTATGTTTTGTCAGTTTAGTGGCTAATTCGTACAAATTTGTACGAGTTCAGTTGTACGGAATTGTACGATTTTAAAAAGGAGGCGTGGCACCTAACCCCACCCCTTAACCCAACCGTCATTGGGGGATGAGCAAATCGTACTAAATTGTACAAATTAGGTCATACGAATTCGTACAAATTAACCACTAAATCAAAACGTTACGAACTGCCGTGACATTGTGTTGATAATGCTCACACATGCAAGTGATTATTGTTTTGGTAAATTTATAGTTAAACATTGCAATTTTCTCCTGAAATTACGTGTTTTCCTCTGTGACTCCTGGTCAAATATAATCCAGACTTGATGTTGCAGATCCGGCAATGTGCATTTTGCAAATGTGCAAATTGCAATTTTAATGCTAAAATGATATATTGTGCAGCTCTAGAACAAACTTAAAAAATGCATATTATTTAAGCTGGCACCATAACATCTTGAAGTGTGTGATAGATTATGCAAGGGGTTTTGTGTACATCAGAGAGATTTTGTTTGTACTTTACCCATTAAATGTTTTTTGGTGTTTTCTTCTGGCCTAAATACAATAATGAAAAACTTTGGAGCAAAAATACAAAGAATCAGACTAAAGCTTGAAGCTAAAATGGCAAAAATCTCTACAGCTACAGTAAATTTCCCTGGAGAACTGACATAAGCTGGGATAAAGGTGATCCAAACAGCACTGAATATGAGCATACTGAAGGTGATGAATTTAGCCTCATTGAAGTTATCAGGCAGCTTCCGAGCCAGAAAAGCTAAAACAAAGCAAAGGGATGCTAAAAGGCCAATATAACCTAGTACAACCCAGAAACCAACAGCTGACCCTAAACTGCATTCTAGAATGATCTTGTCTTTGTAGTGCTGCATATTCTTGTAAGGAAATGGTGGAGATATTGTTAACCAAAGCACACATATAATAATCTGTACAAGAGTGAAACCAAAAACACTGAGTCTCTGTTGAGGAGGCCCAAACCATTTCATGACATTACTTCCTGGAAGTGTAGCTTTGAAGGCCATTAACACCACTATTGTTTTCCCCAGAACGCAGGAGATACAGAGAACAAAAGTGATCCCAAACGCTGTGTGACGCAACATACAGGACCACTCAGTGGGCTGACCAATGAAAGTGAGTGAACAGAGGAAACACAGAGTCAGTGAGAAGAGCAGCAGGAAGCTCAGCTCAGAGTTGTTGGCTCTCACTATTGGAGAAGCCCTGTTTTTATAAAACACTAAAGCCATACTTAAAGCCAATAATGTGCCAGAAACAGAGAGAGCAGCAAGGATAATCCCAAGGATCTCATCCCAAGACAGAAACTCCACTGGTTTAGGAAGACACTTGTCCTTCTCAGTACTGGGCCAGTATTCAGGTGGACATTTGTCACAGTCTGGAGAATCTAGAAGATTAATATATCACTGCATAACAGCCATTTGTGAACCACAAGAACAAAACAGAGATGATCAAACTGCCATACCATAATAGTTTGATTCATATAAAATACACATTTGAAATCTTAATTCATGCAAAGATCTTTATTATATTGTAGAATTTCGTGAAAACAAATCTTAATTATAAAAGTGGGTTAAAATTTTTTTAAAAAAAATTTATAAACTGCTGAAATGTACCCCAAACAACAACTGGAAACAAAAAGACTGTCTTAACTGTGTGTTGACGTGACTGTTGACTGTCAGCTTTGCATTATGGATAGTAGAATCTTGCAAAGTTACTTATATTCAAATGAAGTGTTTAAGCAGTCTACACTGGGGCGGATTTAACCAATAAGCAAGGTAAGTGGCCGCTTAGGGCCCCAGGAAATCTGAGGGCCCCAAAAATAAATACCTAGAAATATAAATGATACCTATAAATTATATATATATATATAACATTGTTTTATATCATATTTTGTACAGTGAGTACAAATTTTTTATTTTTTAACAAAATTATTAAATCTGTGCAAATGTGTCCCCCACCTTTAATCATAGACGAGTCCAGCAGTTAAATCAGTAAAGATTTAGTTTTAAAAAACGAAATATATCATTTATTATTTTTAGTTGTGAATTCATCTTAAGAAAACAAATTGTTTCAAAGGTTTCACAAGGTACTTTACATTATATTATTATTTTGCATTAGAATGTAGAAAAGGAGATCGAATGATATAACAAAAAAAAACTGCAAAATAATAATAAAATAAATGAGAATATATATATATATATATATATATATATATATATATATATATATATATATATATATATATATTTAGAACTTTTTAAAACTTTTTATCGCTGGAATTGCTTAGGGCCCCAAAATCACTAAATCCACCCCCGAGTCTACAAATACTCTAATGACTATCAGATGGCGTGTGTTTACAGAGTATGGTTAGAAACATAAAAATAAGGTGTTAAGCAAATCATTGGTAAATGTATTCAAGCAGTAATAAACGTACAAATATAAAGATGTTACTCACGACACAAGAATGATCAGACAAGCAGCCTACCTGTCTCATTGCTGATCTCTCCTTCTGCGCATGGAATGCAGTCGTAACAGCAAACAGGTCTTCCTTTTTTTACAGCCTTCCGAGTACCTGGAGGACAGCTTTCACTGCACACAGAAACAGGCACCTGCAGCAGGTGACAGATGCACATAACATCAGAGTCTGAATCAATTTATTCATTTATGTTTGTATTGTTCCTCTCATCATTAAAACAATTAAAATAAACTAGAACAACACATGAAATACCTTTTCACTGCCATCATACCAAATGATAGCACTGTTCAGGCTGAATTCTTGGCCTACAGACTGGGACGCATCATATTTACCCACTGTCACAAAATCAATTGAACCATCTTCCTGAAGCTGCCAGTTTACAAGTTCATACACGGCCACAGGGTCTCCATTAGCATCAAACGAAACCGAATAATTATTTTTAGAAAAATGTGCTTGCTTGAGTTGATCAAAAACCTGCATGATGAACATAATGGTGTGGTTAAATATGTATTATAAGTAGACCTTCACAAACAAAGAAATAAGGTCTCATATTCTAATATTATATTACACATATTCAATTCAATTCACCTTTATTTGTATAGCGCTTTTACAATGTAGATTGTGTCAAAACAGCTTCACATAAAAGAACATAGTAAATTGAAACAGTGTAGTTCACTTTTCAAAGTTTACGATCAGTTCAGTTTAGCTCAGTTCAGTGTGGTTTAATAATCACTACTGAGGGTTCAAACACTGAAGAGCAAATCCATTGATGCATAGCTCCACAGATCCCGAACCATGCAAGCTAGTGGCAATGGTGGCGAGGAACAAACTTCACATATGCTGTATATAGTTGAAGGCAAAAAGACTAGTCCACCTGTGAATATTTACTTATTTTACAAATATGTCCCAAATTATCTCTGATTTATTGTCTTTAAAAAACATTTTAAACATAATAGATATAACATCTAATTTCTTTTGTCTAAAAGTTCATAATATTTTACTAGTTTTATTTTGCATGATACTCAACTTAAAGTGAAGCAACTCAAACAGGTGAGTAAATGATGACAGAAATGCCAGTTTTAGGTGAACTATCCCTTTAAAGTGTGATGTAAAGAAGAATGTTAACTTAACTATGCAAATTCGTTTAATTAGACAAGCTATTGCACTATAAAAAATGCAGGTTTCCACACAATTTATTCATGTTGTCCCCAAAAAAAAACCGATTAAGTTAACTTAACACTCAACAAATTTATGTGGATTGAACATAAAAAATTAAGCTGTCACAATGAAATCTCAATAATTGTGTTGTTTAAGCTCTTTTTAAATAAGTAGTTTGTAAAAGTAAAAAAATATATATTTTTTCGAGTGTGGATAACAGTGGTTTGTTTTGTTTCCAAAAGAGAAAAAACAATAATAGGGCTAATAATATTGACCTTGGAATTAAAACAAATAAATAAACAAAACTGCATTTATTCCAGCCAATTTAAAACAGTCCCTCTCCAGAAGAAAAGGAAAAATAAATAAACTCACACACATATATTTGTGTGTTGTATTTGGGTTTGATTATTCTTTTAATAGCTTACCTGTCGGGGGTTAACTTTGATGTTTTTGTTGCACTGCGTTTCGTTGCAGACAGTGCCATGGAGTGCATGAGCTATAGCATACGTGGCTTTGTACACCATGTTAGAGACGCGCAACTGGGACGTGTCTGTGTACGGGTTCTTTAACGTGCCAAGGTCCTCTGTGCCATCACATGCAGGCATGTCAGTAGAAAGACCTGTCTGCTGTTTTAGACTACAACTAAATGAGCTTTCCCAGAATTCTGTCAGCAGGGGAAATTTCAATACCTTGTATGGGGACAGGTCAAGTAGAAATTTACGAAAGCCCGGGATAACAGATCGCGGTACCGCAACGCCCATCGTTCCTATACATAAATTAAACCGCAGCATCTGTGGGTCTGTAACCCACGCTTCACTGCCAATCCACTGCACTAGAGGAAGAGGCTGTTTGCTCAGCTCTTCTAGGAGAAATCTCATATCACCTGCGGCCACAAAAGCAACAATAACACGAGCCGTTGATCTGCGAATGACATCCGCAACCCTTTTAAGTTTACTGAGCGGGTAGGTCCTGTAGTAGGCCTCAGAATATTCCACACAAATTCCCTCTTTCTCAGCAGCTTTCAGGAATGCTGCCATGCCATTGTTCCCGTAGTCTGAATCACTGCGCACAGCCCCGATCCACGTCCACCCAAAGCGCTTGACCATCCGCGCCAGTGCGGCGGCTTGGTGGTGATCGCTGGGGATGGTCCTGAAGAAAGTAGGGTGCTGTCGCTTGTCACTGAGACACGCGCATGTTGCGTAATGACTCACCTATATGTAAAGACATGACGGGTCATATGTAATTGTTATCAGTTGTTAGGGTTCTTTTTTGTTTTGTTATATACTTTTTTGTTATAAACTCAGCAAGCACCTGTGGAATTCCAAAAGGACCGAATATTCTTGAAATGCTTATAGCCGGCGTGGAAGCAGAATCTCCAACTAGTGCGAGGACTGCGGCAGATTTTGCACAGGAGTCAGTGTCGTTATATTTAAGATCTAGTCCGTTAGCAAGCTGTAAGGCTACCTTGATTGCCATTGGAATAGAGCCACAGGAGTCATATATGTGGTACCCTAAAAAGATGCCCGGCAGAAGATCAGAGCTGTTGTTGATCTCTTGAATGGCGAACTGCAAAGCACGAGCAAAGCGCAGCTCTCTGAAGTCCATGCTGTTGAAGTACACACATATCAGCTGTCTGTTAAATGAAGACTTATTTGAGCTTAGAACCAGTTTTTTTCTTTCATTAAGTATTATTATTATTATTATTATTTAAACTCTAACCTGCCACTGCACTCTAATGGTTGTGACTTCCTAGTATAGGTGTGCTTCTCTGTCCTCACATAGTAATGAATGGTAAAAGCCCCTCCAATGATAAAGTCTCCATCCTCAGAAAGTGCAGGTGGCTGAGGGTCACCTTGAAGCATACAGGTCCCTAAGTCTAGCCCACAAACTGCAGTACACAGTCTGGCAATGCACAGCGTCTTTACTGTAAATAAAAGACGAGCATTCATTTCTCCTGTTATGGCGGTAATTCTAAATGTGAGTTGAGCGTCATCTTTATTATAGGCTGCCAGTCACACTACTGTTGTGTGTATGTTGTAAGTATTTGCTGGGAAAACAAGGGAGTGGTTAATATTTCACCCCAGTCAAATGTAAAATACAGCAGGAGAATGTGTCTCAAGTGTAAAAAGTTTCAAAATAGCTAAATCATAAATTGACAATAAAAAATGTGTGTTTCTGTGTGGAGTTTGCATGTTCTCCCTGCGTTCGTGTGGGTTTCCTCTGGGTGCTCCGGTTTCCCCCACAGTCCGAAGACATGCGGTACAGGTGAATTGGGTAAGCTACATTGTCCATAGTGTATGAGTGTGTATGGATGTTTCCCAGAGATGGGTTGCAGCTGGAAGGGCATCCACTGTGTAAAACATATGCTGGATAAGTTGGCGGTTCATTCCGCTGTAGCGACCCTAGATTAATAAAGGGAATAAGCCGAAAATTAAATGAATGAATTTTCAATCCACATTGTTTCAGAACACAAGATCATTGTGATATGTAATGAGAACATTTGCTTCAATCACCAAAACAAAACATTAAGATTTTTTTAAACTAGTACTTTTAACTGTCATTCAGTAGCAAACAATACAAGATAAAAATTTCAAATTACTCTCTATGCTGAATTAATGTTAATGTGCTGTAAAACTGCATACACAGCCATCACAGCAAACTGACAATAGCTGTATTTTTTGTTTAAAAAGTGTATACAACATGAAAACATGATAAGAAAACCCATATATAAATCTGATAAATGGCAACATATACAAATTACATATATTTTTCATAGTTTTTCATTGTACATTTATAATTTTCATAGTTTTGATTAATGCACAATGTTAATGTGTAATTATAAAATGACAAACTCGGGCAGCACAATATTGTAAAAAAAAATTAACCTTTTATTTTTCTTTGATTCATATTGTGATATTGAGTATACTGTCATTTCACCAGGATGAGTAGCTCAGTTTAGAAATATTTCATTAGTTTAGATTGATTAGGATGATTTTGTAGGGCAGTGTATCTACATAAAATTTAATGAACCAGTCACAACGATAAATACAGTAGCATGAAATAAACAGTGTTTGCTATGAGTCTTGAGGTGTTCAGGCACAAATTGAATCATAAAATGTAAAGAAAAAAAACAGTTTAGTCTTCACTGTGTGTGTACATGTGTGTGTGTGTGTGTGTATATATATATATATATATATATATATATATATATATATATATATATATATATATATATATATATATATCACAAATAAGTCACAAATTCTTTAAACTGGCTTAAAATGCTCACACATGCAAGTGATTGATGTTTTAGTAATTTTATGGTTAAACAATGCAATTTTCTCCTTAAATTGCGTGTTTTCCTCTGTGACTCCTGGTCAAATATAATCCAGACTTGATGTTGCAGATCCAGCAATGTGAATTTTGCAAATGTGCAAATTGCAATTTCAATGCTAAAATGATATATTGTGCAGCTCTAGAACAAACTTTAAAAATGTATATGATTTAAGCTGGCACCATAACATCTTGAAGTGTGTGATAAATAATGTAAGAGGTTGTGTGTACATCAGAGAGATTTTGTTTGTACTTTACCCATTAAATGTTTTTTGGTGTTTTCTTCTGGCCTAAATAAAATAATGAAAAACTTCGGAGCAAAAATACAAAGAATCAGACTAAAGCTTGAAGCTAAAATGGCAAAAATCTCTACAGCTACAGTAAATTTCCCTGGAGAACTGACATAAGCTGGGACAAATGTGATCCAAACAGCACTAAATATGAGCATACTGAAGGTGATGAATTTAGCCTCATTGAAGTTATCAGGCAGCTTCCGAGCCAGAAAAGCTAAAACAAAGCAAAGGGATGCTAAAAGGCCAATATAACCTAGTACAACCCAGAAACCAACAGCTGACCCTAAACTGCATTCTAGAATGATCTTGTCTTTGTAGTGCTGCATATTCTTGTAAGGAAACGGTGGGGATATTGTTAACCAAAGCACACATATAATAATCTGTACAAGAGTGAAACCAAAAACACTGAGTCTCTGTTGAGGAGGCCCAAACCATTTCATGACATTACTTCCTGGAAGTGTAGCTTTGAAGGCCATTAACACCACTATTGTTTTCCCCAGAACGCAGGAGATACAAAGGACAAAAGTGATCCCAAATGCTGTGTGACGCAACATACAGGACCACTCAGTGGGCTGACCAATGAAAGTGGGTGAACAATGGAAACACAGAGTCAGTGAGAAGAGCAGCAGGCAGCTCAGCTCAGAGTTGTTGGCTCTCACTATTGGAGAAGCCCTGTTTTTATAAAACACTAAAGCCATACTTAAAGCCAATAATGTGCCAGAAACAGAGAGAGCAGCAAGGATAATCGCAAGGATCTCATCCCAAGACAGAAACTCCACTGGTTTAGGAAGACACTTGTCCTTCTCAGTACTGGGCCAGTATTCAGGTGGACATTTGTCACAGTCTGGAAGAATCTAGAAGATTAATATATCACTGCATAACAGCCATTCGTGAACCACAAGAACAAAACAGAGATGATCAAACTGCCATACCATAATGATTTGTTCTATATAAAACAAATATTTGAAAATTACATTCATGCAAAAGCCTTCATTATAATAAAGAATTTCTTGAAAAGAAATCTTTATTATAAAAATGGATTAAAATTTTTTGCAATTTTTTTTTAAATGTCCATAAAGTGCTGAAATGAGTAAGCTAAACTGGTGGTAGTGTATGTGTGCGAATGAGTATGTATGGATGTTTCGCAGTGATGGGTTGCAGCTGGAAGGGCATCCGCTCTGTAAAACATGCTGGATAATTTGGTGGTTCATCCCACTGTGGTGACCCAAGATTAATAAAGGGACTAACCCGAAAAGAAAATGAATAAATGAATGAATAAACTGCTGAAATGGACTGCAAACAACAACCAAACTGGATAACTGTGTGTCAACGTTACTATTAACTGTCAGTTTTGCATTATGTATAATAGAATCTTGCAAAGTTACTTATATTAAAATGAAGAGTTTAAGCTGTCTACACAGGGGCAGATTTAAACAATAAGCAAGGTAAGCAGCCACTTAGGGCCCTAGGAAATCTGAGGGCCCCCAAATAAATATCTAGAAATATAAATGATACCTATAAATTATTTATATATAACATTGTTTTATATCATATTTTGTACAGTTAGGATCTAAACATTTTTAATTTGAACGTAATTATTACATCTGCACAAATGTGTCCCCCACCTTCAATCATGGACCAGTCCAGCAGTCAAATCAGTAAAGATTTAGTTTTAAAAAACTAAATATTTTGTTTATTATTTTTAGTTGTGAATTCATCTTAAGCAAACAAACTGTTTCAAATGTTTCACAAAGTGCTTTACATATTATTTAGCATGAAGATAAAATGTATAAAAGGAAATCGAATGAAACAGCAAAATATTAATTTTAAATAAAATAATTACATTGTTTAGAAATTTTGGGCCCCATGGCTGGAATTCATTAAATCCACCCCCTGAGTCTACAAATACTCTAATGACTAGCAGATGGCGTGTGTTTACAGAGTATGGTTAGAAACATAAAAATAAGGTGTTTAGCAAATCATTGGTAAATGTATTCAAACATTAATAAACATACAAATATAAAGATGTTACTCAAGAAAATGTTCAGACAAGCAGCCTACCTGTCTCATTGCTGATTTCTCCTTCTGCACATGGAATGCAGTCGTAACAGCAAACAGGTCTTCCTTTTTTTACAGCCTTCCGAGTACCTGGAGGACAGCTTTCACTGCACACAGAAACAGGCACCTGCAGCAGGTGACAGATGCACATAATATCAGAGTCTGAATCAATTTATTGATGATTGTATTGTTCCTCTCATCATTAAAATAATGATAACATCAGTATTAATTTTCCAGGTTACAGAATAACATCCGTAAATGAATAAAATACACTAACAACACATGAAATACCTTTTCACTGCCATCATACCAAATGATAGCACTGTTCAGGCTGAATTCTTGGCCTACAGGCTGGGACGCATCATATTTACCCACTGTCACAAAATCAATTGAACCATCTCCCTGAAACTGCCAGTTCACAAGTTCATACACGGCCACAGGGTCTCCATTAGCATCAAACGAAACCGAATAATTATTTTTAGAAAAATTCACTTGCTTGAGTTGATCAAAAACCTGCATGAAGAACATAATGGTTAAATATGTATTATAGGTAGACCTTCACACACAAATAAATATGGTAGCCTATTCTAATATTAAATTACACATATGCTGTATATAGTTGAAGGTAAAATGACTAGTCCACGTGTGAAGATTTACTTATTTTACAAATATATCCTCTCTGAATTATTGTTATTAAAACACATTTTAAACATAATAGATTTAACATCCAATTTCTAATAACAAATTTATTTTGTCTTTGAAATGATGACAGTAATAGTTTACTTATTTTGCAAGATACTAGTAATCAGCTTAAAGTGAAGAAACTCAAACAGCTTAAAGTGAAGAAACTTGAACACGTAAGGGGTGAGTAAATGATGACAGAAATGTCCGTTTTAGGCGAACTATCCCTTTAAAGTGTGATGTAAAAAGAATGTTAACTTAACTATGCAAATTCGGTTAATTGGACAAGCTATTGGATAACAGTGGTTTGTTCTGTAGCCAAAAGGGAAAAAAAAAAAACAATAATAGGACTAATAATATTGACATTAGAATTAAAACACATAAATAAATAAAACTGGATTTATTCCAGCATATTTAAAACAGCCCCTATCCCGAAGAAATGGAAGAATACCCTCACACAAACGCATATGTTTGTGTGTTGTATTTGGGTTTGATTATTCTTTTAATAGCTTACCTGTCGGGGGTTAACTTTGATGTTTTGGTTTATGTTAACCATGGAGTGCATGAGCTATAGCATATGTGGCTTTGTACACCATGTTAGAGACGCGCAACTGGGACGTGTCTGTGTACGGGTTCTTTAACGTGCCAATGTCCTCTGTGCCATCACATGCGGGCATGTCAGTAGAAAGACCTGTCTGCTGTTTTAGACTACAACTAAATGAGCTTTCCCAGAATTCTGTCAGCAGGGGAAATTTCAACACCTTGTATGGGGACAGGTCAAGTAGAAATGTACGAAAGCCTGGGATAACAGATCGCGGTACCGCAACGGCCCATCGTTCCTATACATAAATTAAACCCCAGCATCTGTGGGTCTGTAACCCACCCTTCACTGCCAATCCACTGCACTGGAGGAAGAGGCTGTTTGTTCAGCTCTTCTAGGAGAAATCTCATATCACCTGCGGCCACAAAAGCAACAATAACACGAGCCGTTGATCTGCGAATGACATCCGCAACCCTTTTAAGTTTACTGAGCGGGTAGGTCCTGTAGTAGGCCTCAGAATATTCCACACAAATTCCCTCTTTCTCAGCAGCTTTCAGGAATGATGCCATGCCATTGTTCCCGTAATCTGAATCACTGCGCACAGCCCCGATCCACGTCCACCCGAAGCACTTGACCATCCGCGCCAGTGCGGCGGCTTGGTGGTGATCGCTGGGGATGGTCCTGAAGAAAGTAGGGTGCTGTCGCTTGTCACTGAGACATGCGCATGTTGCGTAATGACTCACCTAGTAAAAACATGACAGGTCATATGTAATTATTATCAGTTGTTAGGGTTCTTTTTTGTTTCGTTATATACTTTTTATAAACTCAGCAAGCACCTGTGGAATTCTAAAAGGACCGAATATTCTTGAAATCACTGTAAACCCAAATAAGCAGAACTCAAAAATTTGATGTAACTCGTTGCCTCAATTTTTAAGCTCATACTAAATATTTTGATTACATGCTACTTAGACCTTTTCATTACAGTTCAATTAAAACTTGTTATGAAATCAACTTAATTATTTTAAGTTACAGTAACTTAAAAATTTGCTTACCTATTTTCATGGCATTAAGTTAACATTACTCAAAAAAATAAGTACACAAAGAACCACTTTCAAGTTGAATCAACTCAATATTTATTAGTATCTTTCTCTTTTTGCTTTAAGTACAAGTAACTCAAAACATTTAAAACACAATACTCAAAAATCAAAGCCTCAAAACTAAATTTGACACTGCAGTGTTAATTTAAAAGGATAAAACCTGAAAAGCAGATTTAAGACCACACCTCTGACATTACAAATTCACGAACCTGCATGAACTTTTACAAAAACATGAACCATTTAAAACTAAATGACCTATATGGTTATCAAGTACTACCCAGCTGTACTTAATAACTCTTAAGGACAAGAGCTGTATTAATGACAAATAACATTAATAAATGCACATTGTGGGGAACAAAATGCAGAAACCTTTTAACCAGTATTTTCACAAAAACAAATTACATTGAACTACTGAGGAACTGCCAGGCCTTAGTCATTTTTCCAATAAATTTCTACATTCGCATCAAATCATTTTTAAGACTCTGTAACTTGGGTGACAGTTTACCTTCGTCAAGACAAAGTAAAATCTTTTGAATGAATTCAGAAGTGTTGGTCAGTCCCCTGGGATAGTTATGGTGTAGTGCATAGATCAGTCCAAACATTACCAGGAAGGCATCAGCTAATCTGGAGAGGCTGCCCACAATCTCACTCTTGATGACAACAGTTTTTCACATGTTGAAAGTGAACTGGACTTGTGTCATTATCTTCGACGACTGTGGGGAGGGCCACTGCAACATCTGAAACCTCTGGCTCATCAGATCATTAGCTCATCAGTGTCCTGTAAGATAAAATAGATGTTAAAGCAAAAACAGAAGATTGGTCAAGTCAGCCAAGCAAACAGCAAACAGTAAACAAATGCTGCAAGAAATTGATACTATGCTCAAAAATAAAAAAATCTTTAAAAAAATGCTTAATTTTGCTTAAAGTTATCTAGTACTAAGATTATTTTACAGTGAGGTCAAAGAAAACAAATCGCACAAACTATTTGGTTGGAAAAATTGAATTAGAGTAAGCATGTATGTATAGCGATGACACAGTAGGTAGTGCTGTCGCCTCACAGCAAGAGGGTCGCTGGTTCGAGCCTCAGCTGGGTCAGTTGGCATTTCTGTGTTGAGTTTGACATGTTCTACTCGCATTCGTGTGGGTTTCCTGCGGGTGCTCCGGTTTCCCCCACAGTCCAATGACATGTGGTACAGGTGAATTGGGTAAGCTAAATTGGCCGTAGTGTATGTGTGTTTCTCAGAGATGGGTTGTAACTGGAAGGATACCCGCTGTGTAAAACATATGCTGGATAAGTTGGCAGTTCATTCTGCTGTGGCGACCCCAGATTAATAAAGGGACTAAGCCAAAAATAAAAAAAAATGAATGAATGAATGAATATATGTATGTATAAGAACTGTTTAGTGTGGTAATGTGATGTTTTTTTTTTAATTCTCACCATGCAGGTCCTTAAAAGATCAGTGATTTCCTCACGTAGATACACAGGAAGGGGATGAACAACAGTGACACAATAGATGTGCACGTCATGGAACTCCTATAACGATAAAAACAAAACTGTATATAATTGAACCGTAAATGTCAAACAATATAATCGGATATACAAAACCAGACAAATACCAAAAAAAGTGTTCAAGATTCATTTGAATCATCAAATTTTTCAAACATTTTCAAATTTTCAATCTTTTAATTAAGTTTTAGCCTAAAAAATGTTCAACAATATTTTTACCTGTTCATCATGTCTTTCTAGTTCTGGCTGCCTTCTATTGGAATGGGGTCATCAGGCTAGGTTCTGGTTTGTAATCCGTGGGAACTCTGCATACACCTACATCTTAAAACAATGGCAGACAGACACAGCCATTTTCATTATGTGAACCTGGTTAATCTACTACCCCCTCACAGAAAATAGCCCCTGAATGTGGTATATGTTATCAAGAAAGCAATAACAGAAAAAAAATGTTACCCCATTACCTCAGATTCCATCTTAAATGCAGGCCAGAGTTCTATGAACAACCTAAAAGAAAAACGAGATGTTAGAAAGTGTATATTTATCCAGTAATGAAACATGTAAAGCCTTTAGCAGTTTTAAATTCATTCCCATTCAACCCCAAACAAAAAGGGGGCGACTATATAATAGACAGTTGCGGCTGTTAAAGCCAGAATGTGATTGTTGTGGACCACAGCACTGTTTTATGTCTAAACAGATTTCATCAGTCAAAACTTGAAAGCGTAACAGTTCTGTATCATTTTGCCATACTAGACTTAAATATATTAAACTTTTTAGATGCATTTCTACAATGGCACGTGCTCTCCAACTCCCCAGTTTGTATCAATGGCACACCAACACAGTAGGGAAAGCATGTTTTCCAAGTTATATAGTTTATAACACACCAGACAAAAGCTGTGTCTCATTGCAGAGGCTGCATCCTCCGAAGAATGCATTTGAAGTGCGATGCGTGATCGCGGCGCGCCGAAGGCTGTTTTATTTTTAAAAAATTCAAACGCAGCCTTAAAAATGCGTCCTTCGTTTCCCAGGTAACAAAGGATACAACCGGTGGATCCTCCGCGGCCTCGTACATCCCAAGATTCATTGCTCGCTGATAACGGCAGGACGTTTTTAAAAGAAAACTCTGGATTAAATGTATGAATTAGGTTTATTTGACTTGGATATCTAAACACACGTTAAAAAAAAGACTATGACATGTCTTACTAAAGAGGCACTCACCTTTGAAGTCATACTTACATACTTCGGAGGACGCAGCCTCTCTGAAATAAGACATAGCTAAAAACCTGACGGATTCAGTGTTGCCAGTTTGGGCGGTTTCCCGCACAATTAGTTAGACGGTTTTAATATGACTGTGCGGGTAAAAAATGACATAGGCGGGTAACGAAAATTTGGCCGGTTTTGCAACAACGTTCCCCCAGCCCCAGATACAACCCCCCGGTCCTCAACTTTAGAACCGCTTATCATAGACTCCAGATTTCTGGGCGGTTGAATTTCAGCTGGTTTTGGATAGTTTTTGTGCTGTAATCGGTCAGTTAAATCTGGCAACACTTGATGTTTATTTTTAAATCGCGTGTCAAGCGTGGCAGTTACAATCTAAGCGCCTAAAGTCGTGCAAGCGGAAATATGGACTACGATTCGTTCAAAAATTATATGGAAGTTAGCTAATGTGCCCATTTCATCGGTTATTCCTCGCGAGTCACGAGACATCCATTACTTTTAAATATAAATATACGTAACTGGTGATCGCTATTTAAAGTTTTGTTTAGATTAAACTGTTCACTAAACAAGACCATGTTTATAATGCATGTAACACTTACCGTGACAACAAAGGTGCTGATATGACCATGACTACGCTGCACACCCCCCTCCTGGTAAGTATTTGTATTTAAGTGTAGATGCAAAAATATACACACTAGGGCTGCACGATTATCTCGATTAGGGTTGGGGTCAATTCGAAAGCTTGAAGCTGTAATCCCCTCCTCACTCGCTGCAGTTTTTTTGTGGCGCCAAAAGTAAAGCATTGAAGCATTGCGCGTTCCCACAATAGGCCAATTTCACACTTCCGCATTTGTAACTTCCGGTTATGGCCGCCTCTGGGTAAACTTACTTCCAGTAAAAACAATGGCAGCACAGTCGAGGAGTAAGGTGTTCTGTTGTGTACCAAAGTGCAGCAATTCAAAACAAAAACAACCGTATTTGAGTTTTCACGAGTTGGGTAGTGGGTACATGCTATTAGACGAGCTGAAGGGCCAACGTTTGCTATTCGAAGAGCAAGTACATTAGTCTGCTGTCAACACTTCACTGCTGCTGACTTCATGCAGGGTAGTTGTCGTCTGAAAGCTGGAGTTATTCCAAGTTGCTTTCAGTGGAAAACTTTCATGTACCGCCACAAAAGCAGTCTGCTTTTGAGAGGTCAATTGCTCGTCTTGGAGTAGATGTGCGTGCCCCGAAGGCTGTGGATCTGCAGAGTAACAAGGATTCGGAAGTTATCGTCAAGGACCATGACTACGCTGCACACCCCCCTCCTGGTAAGTATTTGTATTTAAGTGTAGATGCAAAAATACACACACTAGGGCTGCACGATTATCTCGATTAGGGTTGGGGTCAATTCATGAAGTACAATTCACAAAAAATCCTCATGTAATGACGCAATCACAGCCGCAAAGTCACATGTGAGCTGTTGCACTGTTAACCTTAGAGAAGACGTGCGTGCGTGCAGTAAACAGAACGTGTAAATTCAGTGAATAACAGGCAGTAGTTATAAAACAATGCTGTTTGTTGCACAAGGCGACAATTTTGCTCCTTAATCAGGAGCCGCGAAGGTAGTAGTTATGATTTGCATGTAATGTTTTGTTTCTCACAGTTAGGGCACGCCACATAACATGGTATATATATATATATATATATATATATATATATATATATATATATATATATATATATATATACCATATTTATATCAAGCTGCCATAAAATTAAATTTAATTCATTAACCATATAATTCATCAACTATACAGTTCTTAATTATAAATCAGCACTGATTTGATTTCAGCTTAATGAACGTTGTATTTTTAAAGCTGCTTTATAGAAGAACTAAGTTGTTTGTAACTCTAAATTCTAAATTCAGGACTTCAGGACTTGGTGTTGGGGAAGCTTCCCAACCCATCCTTTGTGCTTTTGTCCAGTACATAAGGTTTGTGGCAGATGGACAAACAGACTCATAGATGAACTCTTCATGTACTGCTGCCGCGTAGCTGCTGGCCTTAGGGAGAGAATAATTGCTGACATCTTTGGTGTAAGCATGGCCACAGTAAGCAGGACAGTCATCACCTGGGCAAATTATCTTCATTTTGTTTTAGACTCTGTTCCCATTTGGATGTCAATGGAACAAATAAGCTCCTCCATGCCTGAGAAATATGGTTCATTCAGTCCAAATGTCAGAGTAATCCTGGACTGTACAGAAATTTTCTGTGAGAGTCCCACATCTCTGACACTCCACTCAGAGATATTCTCAAACTACAAGAGCACCACAACATTTAAAGGACTCTTGGGGGTGACTCCATGTGGTGCAGTAACATTCATCTCCCGTCTGTACACTAGCTCAATCTCTGAAAAAGAGATTACAAGGAGGTCTGGCATCTTGAGTCTTCTTGAACCTGGAGATGAGGTGATGGCTGACAAAGGCTTCACAATTGAGGACATGATCACTAATGTTGGGGCTACACTAATAATTCCACCGTTCAAGCTTGACCGGCAGTTCAGCAAGACAGACTGTCAAAAAACACAAACCATTGCACGGCTCAGAATTTTGGTGGAAAGAGTAATACGTCGAGTGAAAGAGAACCACACCTTCGATTCTGCTGTACCACTGAGCTTGTCAGGAACAATTGACCAGATCTGGCATAACTGCTGCTTCATGGTAAATTACCAGGGACCAATGTTTCTTGAGCATTAAATGAGCCACATTTCTGCAACAACTTCTGTGGCCTGTACCTTGAAGCCAGATTATCTGGCTAGCCAGTTAATTTTCCTTTTAATTTCAGTTTAACTATCCTGAAAATTGTAAAATAGTAGAAATCAAACCCACCTGAGTAATCCATATACAAAGCACAGACCCCATGACAACCACATAAAATTAACTCTGTGGTTGTTTAGATGCTATTGAAGGATTCTGTGCTGAATTGTTACATTGTTCAGTTTGTTATTATTATAATAGTTACAAGTTATTGTTATTTTATGACTTCCTCATAACTTTTAAAGAAAATATTACAATGTATTTCTCCTCTGTGCTCAGAGGCAGATTTGTTACTTTTATCAAACAAAAATGAGCAGAGTCTCCTGAAAATAACAAGGACAGTTTAAATAAACAAGGTTTTTAATTTAATTATTGTTATTGGTCAAAATAAACATGTCATACAGTTGTTCTGTTGTCCAGTTGTTATTTTACACATTTCATTGTTAGATTTCAAAATTAATACAGAATTGTAAAATTGTAACTATATATATATATATATATATATATATATATATATATATATATATATATATATATATATATATATATATTAAAGGGTTAGCTCACAAGCGCGAGTATCAAGGTGAGTAATTAATAACAAAAATTTTGTGAATTAACCCTTTACTGCAGCAATGTTTAAACCATAGATAGATATTTGTCCATATATACATAATAATAATAAATGTCCAACTTCTCCTTCATTGATGATATAAAGACATCATCTCGCCAGATCCTCTGGATGGTTATGTCTGACTGTGTGTCAGTCACGAAGTCACACCACTGCAGACCAGTTACAGCAAGCTGGCCTTGAACCTGCCAATAGTATTTGTGTGTTTCTTTGAGTTTGGCTTGGCCCTTTTGCATTTTAATGAATGAAGCCTGGCCTATACTTTCAGCAGATGTAGCTTTCACTTCCACTAGACCAAATGGGAAGATTTCAGATGGGTCATAATACTCTCCCATCTGGACTGGCTCCCAGATGTGGTGTGTGGGTGAATAACAAAGCCACAAGGCAAAACGGTAACCCTCTTTGTTTCAGAATATTGTTTCAAAATTTCTGGTTCAAGCTCAAGTCCACGTTTCATAGCACTTGTCTGCTTGTGCCTTTTAATATACGTGCTGCCAATGACTGGCTAGCAGATTCCCCAACCACATGGCAGACTTCCCTAAACCTGCTTGCTGTGACTCTTGGTTGATGCGCATGTGCCCAGGCAGCACAATTTGACTGTAGTCTTGTATTGTGCTCAATCTGACCGGATAAGATGTGCGATACTTTTATAGACTGCAAATGAAAGGATTGGTGGTGAGTGGGAACAAAATTTAGGTTTGTACAAAACTGACTGCCACACGGGCAGGTTGGGGAAATCAACTGTAGGTTGATCAGCAGCTGTGAGTGGATAGTGGTAGGAAAGAGGACTGCCCCGAGGTAAAGGATCAAAATGCGAGTTGACCAGCTCCATTTCTGACATGCCTCCAAGTATATGAGCCAGCAAAGGTTTTGGGTCAATCTGGTTCAGTTTTGCTCCAGAAGCCAAGACGTGTGTATCTGGAAGTGGACCTAAAAAAAATGCTTGTTAGTGTTAACCTATAACATATGAAACAACAAATTACTAAATAGAGTCTGTCAGTGTGTATGTAACTTTATGTAGAAATACACTGTCTGCCTCTCTTTGTTCTTTCTGTAAATAATGTATGTACATTTCTATGTGTGCGTATGTCTTCTGTATGTATATATAGGATATTTGTATATTGATATTTATGTATGCGTTTTTGTTTTTCAAAAGTATGGATACATTTTGTATACACAAAGTTAATTATTACCTCTGTGAGCCCTGTACAGCGTAGACTTTACTCCTGTCTTCATTAGAGAACATGGTTTCTGAACTATAAGTTGACTCACTGCCTCTGGACTGACACCCTTAATATAAACAAAAAATGTGTCAACCAGGAGTATTTGCAAATGCTGAAAAATGTTAAATATTACACTTACCTGTGTCCTTGGACGATGCCATTTCTGTTGTTCACTTGTGAAAGCCACTGTTGGTGGGACAGATTTTAGATGAAGCTGCACATAGTGGGCTGTTTGATACAACAGAGCTGTTAGATGGTTACATAACCCTTTGCCAGCTGCACAACTACATGCATAAGCAGTGACACTAGGCTCTCCATGAGTCTCCAAAAACATCTGTAAAAAAAGAACACAACTGTACTTTAAAACTACAAGTCAGTAACAATATTAAACACTGAAAAAATGCTGTTGTATTAACACTAGAACTACCAGAATTGTATAACTACTTGAATTACCATATCAGTCATTCAGGCCGATCTCATATTTAATGAAAGTCTGAGAATTATAAATATGTGTGTGTTTTATTTTAACAAAATTATTAAATTGCAAACATTAGAAGCGGTCAAAATGACCGTCTCGGTAGTTCTAGTGTCAACACCGCAAAATTCATTAGCCCGCAACCGCAGACGCTAAGTATATTACATCAGAACACTTAAAAACTGCAACAGCAGTTATGTAAAAAATAATAGAACTTGCTATCAGAACAATGATAGCTAATCTGCAATCATAAGCCAACTGGCAGATTACATATAACCTCCAGTGTGTGGGGTTCCTCGTTTTTTCTCATTGACCGGTAGCATCTAGCTCTGACTACCACCTTGCTGTCGACTACATTTGACACTAAGCATGCATAAACAATGAAAAAAGTCAACATATCTGTAATCAAAATATATCATATAACTTATTTAGAAACGACTGTAACTTTATTAACGCTTGCTAACGTTACCGATATGCTTTCAAAACTTAAAACTTACCCTGATATCCATGAATAAATTCTTCAACAAAGAATTTATAACCCTTCTTCAGTCTCGACCCCGTGGTTGAAGAGTTTTCTGCAACAATTCGATTAATGTCCTCGAACTTTATTTGCAGCAGAGTGGAGAGAGATGTTGTAAAAAATCTTTCCATGTTTTCTCAGCACATAAAGCGTTCGTTGTCACTGAAGTGGAAGTAAAATTACACGGCGGCGACGGGCTTCCGGTTCTTGTGAAATTGGCCTATGTCGCAAAAGTCTCATTTTGGAGCATGTGAGCCTCGTAAGCCAATAAAATGTCACAGAAATATCAGCTTATTTTAAACAATATTAAACATTTTACTGTCTGTAATAAAGTCTATTTATGATACTGTATATATAATCGATATATAATATATGATAGTATATTATACTTTAGACTCACATTAAACCAGCTTTTCTGTCTTGTGTATTTAAAATTTTACCCTAATATTTTTCTTACAAAAGGATTTTTAAAGCTGAATTCATTAATACCCAAGTTTCATTAGGAAGATGAAGTTTTTATTTTAGCTTATTTATATGTATAGAATTTAATTTAAAAAATGTCAACACACACACACACACACACACACAAAGGTAACTGATGTCATACGCAGACAGCATGTTAAAACTACAAAAAAAGTCTCATTTTATATCTTTCTATTTATGATTTGTATTGTGCAGCACATTGATCAACCTTTGGTTGCGTTCAATAGTGCTATATAAATACAATTGACATTGCCATAACAAGTAAAGTTAAATTATCCTCCTAAGTGGCACTTACTTAATGAGCAAGTTGTTCCAGTTAATCAAAAATAATAAGTTTAATTCGCTCAAAACCTATAAAAAAGTCACACAAACTCAAACAATTTGAGTTAGTAGAACTGTTTTAGAAAATTGATTTTATACCACTCAATCAATTTAATTATTTTGAGCATTTGGGTTTACAGTGTGCTTATAGCCGGCGTGGAAGCAGAATCTCCAACTAGTGCGAGGACTGCGGCAGATTTTGCACAGGAGTCAGTGTCGTTATATTTAAGATCTAGTCCGTTAGCAAGCTGTAAGGCTACCTTGATTGCCATTGGCACAGAGCCACAGGAGTCATATATGTGGTACCCTAAAAAGATGCCCGGCAGAAGATCAGAGCTGTTGTTGATCTCTTGGATGGCGAACTGCAAAGCACGAGCAATGCGCAGCCCTCTGAAGTCCATGCTGTTGAAGTACACACATATCAGCTATCTATAAATTAAGGCTTATTTGAATTTGAAGCACTGTTTGTATTTCATTAATTATTATTATTATTATTATTATTTTTATTATTATTATTTAATCTCTAACCTGCCACTGCACTCTAATGGTTGTGACCTCCTAGTTTAGGTGTGCTTCTCTGTTCTCACATAGTAATGAATGGTAAAAGCCCCTCCAATGACGAAGTCTCCATCCTCAGAAAGTGCAGGTGGCTGAGGGTCACCATGAAGGACACAGGTCCCTAAATCTAGCCCACAAACTGCAGTACACAGTCTGGCAATGCACAGCGTCTTCACTGTCAATAAAAGATGAGCCTTCATTTCTCCTATTAGCGGTAATTCTAAATGTGAGTTGAGCGTCATCTTTATTATAGGCTGCCAGTCACACTACTGTTGTAACTATTTGCTGGGAAAACAAGGGAGTGGTTAATATTTCACCCCAGTCAAATGTAAAATACAGTAGGAGAATGTGTCTCCAGTGTAAAAAGTTACAAAACAGCAAAATCATAAATTGACAGTAAAAAATTTGTCAAAATGAAAATGTTTATGCAGCATTTGGTAACACTTTCCAGTCAGGTTGTTGTAATGCATTAACTCACACAAACAATTTATAATATTCCCTTTTGTTAACTTTTGTTAGTTAATGAAAATCAAAATATTCATTGTTAGATCATTTTAACTCATGGTGCATTAACTAATGTTAACATGTAAGAATATGGATTTTAATATTCATTCATTCATTCATTCATTCATTTTCATTCAGCTTAGTCCCTTATTGATCAGGGGTCGCCACAGCAGAATGAATCACCAAATTATCCAGCACATGTTTTACGCAGCAGATGCCCTTCAAGCCACAACCCAGTACTGGGAAACACCCATACACTCTCACATTCACACAAACACACATTCATACTTGATTTTAATAATGAATGATAAATGTGGAAATATGATTAACACTGCTATATTGTTCATTATTAGTTCATGTTAGTAAATGCATTAACATTAATGAAACCTTATTGTAAAGTGTAACTCTGCATGTTACTATCTTTTCTCATCCAGACCCCATTATGTTTTGACTGAAAATATATATTTTTTAAAATCAGCTATTAAGCAAAACAGTCATAAAGTACCTTGCTATAGCGAGTATCTGGCTTTAAAAGTCATCAGCGGCAAGCCATTATCCTTTGATCTGATTTTTTGATACTTTTCACTGTTTTGAGGACATTTTGGATGTATCAGGGTGTTTACAGCCTGCTGCTGATATATAGAGTTAGGGGGGGACAGTGATACAGTGGTTAGCACTGTCAACTCAGAAAAGAAAGTAAATGTCACTTTAAACTGTATAGAAGTGTCTTCAAAATTATCTAGTAAAATATTATTTACTGCAAAGATAAAATAAATCAGTTATTAGAGATAAGTTATCAAAACTATTATGTTTAGAAATGTGTTGGGAAAAAAAATCTCTTCTTTAAACAAATTGGGGAAAAAAAAAACAGGGGGTCTATTAATTCTGACTTCAACTGTGTGTGTGTGTGTGTGTACTCAGCATAATTGAGTACACACCATTTTGAAAACGATTTAAAAATATATATATTTTATATTTTTATTTATTTGTTTATATTTATTAAACGGGATTATTTTCTTTCATTCATTTTCATTTGGCTTAGTCCCTTTAGTATTCCGGGGTTGCCAGAGCGAAATGAACTGCCAACTTATCCAGCATATGTTTTTTTACGCAGCGGATGCCCTTACAGCCATAACCCATCTCTGGGAAACACCCATACACTCTCATTCACACACATACACTACGGACAATTTAGCCTACCCAATTATTAAAATAATACTTTAACCACCAAACATAGTTAGAAACTGAAAGAATACAATTAAATTCAAGCAAAATATTGAAAAAAAAATTACAACCTACACAATTTCAACTTTTCAATTTTGTTGCTTCTCTTGATTTTTTATCTTTTTTTTATTTGTATTTAATATTTTTCTATAACATATCAATTTGGGTGTATTCGTTTATTAAGTTATTTTGTTCGATTTCCCATAGGATTCTTTTTTAATATTGATTGAGATATGGCATGGCAAAATTTGCTTCATTTCAGATTCAGAGAAAATCCAATTCAAAGAAAAACTTTTTAAATGATACATTTAAAGCTATATTTAAAACTGCAACACATCTGAACTATCCTGATTAGGCCTAAGTTTCTAAGTAAAAAAAGGTCTAATTGTTGCATTGTATGATTTTCTGGTCCAAAAAGCATAAAACAGTTAAACTATTGTGTGCGGTACAGCAGCTTTATTTGTAAAAAAAAAACAAAACCAAATATAAGCAGAAAATATTAATAATATATAGATGTATGAAATTGATAAACACATAAAATATAAATTACTATAGTCATTTTCATGGGTTAACACTCATGTGTTACCTAATTGCAGTCACTTTTGGTAAAAAAAAAAAAACATTAGCCTAACAAAGAAGACAATAAATACAGTGACAATAAAATCAGTTAAGCAAACCTCTGTTTTTTTTTTTTTTCATTGATTTATTGTTGATTAAATCGTTAATTTCAGTGTTTATTATATTATAAATGGAAAGATACTAATGTATCTCTAAACCTTAATATTGAATCAATAATTTACTGAAACACAAATAGCACATTTTTGTCATTTTTATGACTAGGCCTACTGTATATTTGAAGCTTGTGGCCCCTCGTACAGCAGCCTCTCCCACCTGCAGCCCGAGAGCAGATCACCCCTCTGCGTACCGATGGCAAATGATTTAGCACCAGCAGTGTCAAGGTATTTGCCTTGTACAGTCAAATCGATCTGCTTCTCCTTAATTTTAAGAATTTAATTTGACCATTTATTCTTTTATTGTTTACAATAACAGATATTTTAAGTGAGAGTTTTAGAACCTGAGTTTATTACTTCTGAGAGATTACTGCAAATTCACTACACATCTATAATGATATACTGTATTTAAACAGCAATAAGTTTAGTTAAATTGACATGCATAAAGTGTAATGCAAATATAAATAACGTTACCCCTTTATTGACCATAGGCTGTAAAACAATCAGAAATGGTAGAACACGATGACGTGAGTAATATACAATTTAACGTATGACATAATCTAGCGACTTTTAGCGACTATTCGTTGAAAATAGTTGGCAACAGTTTTGGCAAACTCAGCATTTACCTGAACTTCTTTCTGAAAGACCAACACGGCCTTGTATGCATAAAAAGAAAGATTGTTTTTTAAAGGGCTTCTGCCAAAAATGCAGAACCAAATCTTTTCTAAACCCTGAATCAATATACTCCAGCGTGCAAAATACTTTTGCACGCTGGAGGGCAATGACGTTATGCAGTTCAAAATAACATAGAGGTAAAGTTGGTTTTATATTCGCACATTCTGACCTCCGCGTTCAATAAGTTTGTTAAACAGCAAGTAAAAAATCCAAATTCGATTATTTACCATTGTAGTCGATTATAAGCAAAATGTACACCACAATTTTCTGTAGAACTTGGAGTTTTAAAGGGAAAGTTTTTAAAGCACTCAGTCAAGTTTACCTTATTTTGTACATTTGATTCCACTTTAATGAAAATATATTAAACAAACTCGATTAATGTAACCATTTAGAAGAAAACGATATGTTTTACTATAGAGTTTTAGACCTAGGGCGCCGCCATCTTGGAATGTCGCTGTGTCTGACGTCACGGGGTTGGTTCCGTTCGCTTAGCAGAACAGATACAATGGAAGTAAAGGAGACTGTAAACCTAATTTAACCACTTGCGTGAAGTTGTGGACGTGGAGCTGCTGCAAATACAAGCATCAGATGTGTGTCTAATATAAAAGTATATATATTTATTCTATTTTTCTTTTTTCCCTTTTAATTACCGATCATTTGATGTGCTTTGATTCACTCTCTATATTACGCTGCCTGACTGCCTGTCTGTGATTGTAACTGGTGTAAATACAACAAAGACAGGCATTTAAGTGTCTTTAGTTGTGTATTTTTCTTTTGTTAATACCTTTGGTTTGATGCGCGATGGTCCACTCTCTCCGCTCTGCTCCACCCCTGTCTGACGAGGGGATATACATTCAGACTAATGCAACGATTAAAATCATACATGATTTCATGCTTTCTTAAATCACATCTGTGTGGATTATGTCAAGACATATTTCCTTATCAAGTCAGTCAACTTGATCTCTCAACATGTATGATAAAATCCTGCCATAAGAAACACCGCGCCAATCTCAGTTTGGTTTGAATTAGAGCAGAGGTGAGGGAGGGGCTGTAGCAGTGAAAAGTGAAAGTACCCGTCCCCATTACGTCAGTAGTGATTCACTTTCTGCATTACGCTGCCTGATGGCCTGTGGTTTCAACCAGGTCTTGGGGGCGGCTAATTTCACACACACAGGTTTACCACGGACAAGTTAATGCCGGATCCATTAAAATAATACCGCAAAACACAAATATCTGACATTTTCCAGAACAGGATCCGGCAAGACTAGCTAAACATAGATATTTTACTTCTGTTTGATAAATTGACTGAGCACAATCTAATATGTTTGGTGAATATATATACTTTTAATTCCAGACCATCAGCTAAATTTAATACAGTGAATAGTTTTTCGTTTGTTTGTTGTTGTTTCAAAAAGTTAAGTCTTTTACAGTTTACATCTTTGTGCATATATTACAGACAGGTAAAACATACATCAGCTGTGTGATAGTTGACTCACACCTGTGATATCGAATAGTGGTCAATTTGTAATGTAAGATATATGTTTTCAGAGTGCTTTTGGTGGGATTTTACCCAATAAATGTCTTTTGGTGTTTTCCTCTGGCCTAAATACAATAATGAAACACTTTGGAGCAAAAATAAGGAGAATCAGACTAAAGCTTGAAGCTAAAATGGCAAAAATCTCTACAGCCACAGTAAATTTGCCTGGAGAACTGACATAAGCTGGGACAAATGTGATCCATACAGCACAGAATATGAGCATACTGAAGGTGATGAATTTAGCCTCATTGAAGTTATCAGGCAGCTTCCGGGCTAGAAAAGCTAAAACAAAACATAGGAAAGCTAGGAGGCCTATGTAACCCAGCACAGCCCAGAAACCAACAGCTGACCCTAAACTGCATTCTAGAATGATCTTGTCTTTGTAGTGCTGCATATTCTTGTAAGGAAATGGTGGGGATATTGTTAACCAAAGCACACATATAATAATCTGTACAAGAGTGAAACCAAAAACGCTGAGTCTCTGTTGAGGAGGCCCAAACCATTTCATGACATTACTTCCTGGAAGTGTAGCTTTGAAGGCCATTAACACAACTATTGTTTTCCCCAGAACGCAGGAGATACAGAGAACAAAAGTGATCCCAAACGCTGTGTGACGCAACATACAGGACCACTCAGTGGGCTGACCAATGAAAGTGAGTGAACAGAGGAAACACAGAGTCAGCGAGAAGAGGAGCAGGAAGCTCAGCTCAGAGTTGTTGGCTCTCACTATTGGAGAAGCCCTGTTCTTATAAAACACTAAAGCCATACTTAAAGCCACTAAAGAGCCAGCAATAGAGAAAGCAGCTAGGGTATTCCCAAGAATCTCATCCCAGGACAGAAACTCCACTGGTTTAAGAAGGCATTTGTTCTTCTCAGTGTTGGGCCAGTAGTCAGGTAGGCATTTATGACAATCTAATGAATCTGGAATATAAAGAAACCAATGTTCAGCTGTCATTCATGAACCATAGAAATAAAACAGCTATAAGGTGTCAGATTATGTTGTGTGTGTGTGTGTGTGTGTGTGTGTGTGTGTGTGTGTGTGTGTGTGTGTGTGTGTGTGTGTGTGTGTGTGTGTGTGTGTGTGTGTGCGTGTGTGTGTGCGTGTGTGCGTGTGTGTGTGTGCGCGTGTGTGTGTGTGTGTGTTATTCTATATAGCTTTGCACTCCTTGCCTAAATGTCTTTTTCTAAGTTTTTAGTCAACAATGGCCCAATCCCAATTCTATATAGCCCTCGAAAGAGGGATTTTTCAGGACCACTCTCGAAATCAAGTGCTGGTGATCTAAAGTAATGTTACTGTGGTATTTGTTTGATAAAAGGCTTATGTGAACTAACAATCCTGCAAATGCAAGACTTCTTAAAAAGAAATGAATGCAGCATACAGAGTTTTGATCACTGTGGTAAAGCATGTGTTAAAAGTAGTGACTGTTTAGAGCTTTGCGTCTAGAGTTTTGAAAATTGACATCAGGGTTCTGAAATGTGTGGCAAAACGAGTGTAAAAAACTGTAAATGAATACTTCAGTCATTTCCAATGTAATTTGTGAGTTGCTTTCTGAAATGTGATTAATTTTATGTTAAACTGTGTTATATTTAAATTAGGTGTGCTAAAATTGTCTGTAGTGTATGAGTGTGAATGAGTGTGTATGGTTGTTTCACAGAGATGGGTTGCGGCTGGAAGGGCATCCTATGTAAAAACCTGCTGGATAAGTTGGCGGTTCATTCCGCTGTAGCAACCCCAGATTAATAAAGGGACTAAGACGAAAAGAAAATGAATGAATGTGTTATATTTAAATGTTGATTTTAGTTCCATGACCAACGTATCTTTGACTTGTATGTATTGTATCCAAACATTTGACAAATAAGTTTAGAGTTTAGAATTTTGTGTCTAGAGATTAAAAATTGACATCAGGATTCTGAAATTTGTGGCAAAACAATTGAAAAACTGTGTTAAGTAACTTGCATTACTCTTGACGCATAGTTTAATGGAAAATGATGTACAAAAATACATGTTTAAATGATGAATGTTTCAGGATAAATAAAACAACATCATAATCGCAGAAGATGATCAAGCAGGGTCCGTGTACCCTCCGTTCATTTGATTATTCCTTTTATTCTGGAAAATGAAAAGCTCATCTGTTATCCTGTTTTTAACTCAAAATGGTGAATTAAAACAAACATAAAACAACAACGAAATAAACAAGGCATTTATCCGTTTGATCAAAAAACGAACACCAAAAAAACAAGATTTCAATGTGTGGGCGTGCACAAGACGGAGACGCCCCTTTTTTGGCGATTGGTCAATAGCTATGAGGCTGTAGGATTTAAATCAAACTTCGCTTATCAACACACCTATAAATTATTCGCATATACACCTACGCTATTGGATGTTCAAAACAATATATGAAACTTGCATATATATAAACTTGATTCATGCATACACCCACATTCATGCGCACATACATATAAACTTTAACATAAACATACATATACATTGCAAACACACCTATACACACTGCATATATATACTTATAACTTATTCGTATATACACTTATGCTATTGGATGTACAAAATATATGAACCTTGCATATAAACCTGATGCATGCATACACCCACATACACACGCACATAAACTCGCTACATGCAGACACACACACTCGCATATACATATAAACTAGATCTATGCATATGCGCCCAAAAACTCTTGCATATGAATATAAACTCAATGCGTGCATAAACACCCAAATAGCACTCGTGCAAACATACAAAATAAAATTCACAAACGTATATACAAGTAGTTGTGAACAAGAAAGTGATTTCATATGTGTGCATAGACTTCTCAAAAGTCACTTGAGTGGACGAAATCATTATTTATCATATAAATAATAATTAAAGCTTATTAAATATAAATAATCCGATTAATAGAGGAATTACATCTGTTGAATAATAAAAATAGATTATGCTAAATATAAATTAATATATAAAAAGATAATGCTAGGAATGCTCCAGCAGATTCTAAAGGTTTATTATGCAAGTAAATCATTGGAAAGCAATGGGTTTAGTGAAGAAAACGCTGATAAAAAGTTTCCTTTCATCACTTTGGTCAAGCTAACCCCCATGAACCAGCTTTATATATCAGATCCTCCAGACACTGCTTCTTTCATGTTTAATAGCTATATTTTATGGCGCCTGGCATCCAGCGTTTTGTGCATTGGCCTGTTTATTACTGACAGGCAAACCCATTTAGAAAGTGCATTTCTGCCCCCTTCTTGACATAAGTGTGTATCGCAGCCCGTGACGAATAGGGACATCTATAAAAATAACAAACATAAAAAACTAATATTACATAAATATATTTTATTCAAAAAAATTACTTATGCAACTTTATATTTATTGAACCCATTGCTTTCAAATTATTTAATGCATAATAAACCTTTAAAATTAGCTGGAGCATTCCTAGCATTATCTTTTTATATTTATTATATATATATGCAAGTTTCATATATTGTTTTGAACATCCAGTAGTATGTGCGAGTAATTTATAGGTGTATATGTACCTGTTTTATGTATGTGTTGATATGCAAAGTTTGATTTAAATCCTACAGTCTCACAGCTATTGACCAATCGGCAGAAAAAGGGGCATCTCCATCTCGTTCGCGTCCACACGTTGAAATAATTTTTTTTGTTTGGTTTTTTGATGAAACAAATAAATGCCTCGTTATTTCGTTTATTGTTTTGTGTTTGTTTTAATTATCCATTTTGAGTTTAAAACAGGATACCAGATTAGCTTTTGTTTTTATGTGTGCCCACAGAATAAACAGAAAAACTGAATATTAACTGTTTTTTTGGTGTTTCATTTTCCAGAATAAAAGGAATAATAAAATTAACGGATGATACACAGACCCAAGAAGGCCTATATTATCTATAGATTACATCCTTATTCTTCATCAGATATGGTTTCTATATTCCATGTAACACTTTTACAACCAATATTTTTTATATTTGAATATATTCCTGTATGCAAGAAAGCCCAATCACAGCAGACCAATGTCAAGACACGATTGGCCAGGAGGTTCTTTCAAAAATGTTTGGCTGATGAATACATGCACTGTGATGTGGAGGAGAACCTGTGGCCATACACCACAAAACCAGATGGAAACACAGATCCCAAAATAGAAATCTCATTCATTTTTCTATTTTCCTTCGGCTTATTTATTAGGGGTAGCTACAGCAGTAAGAACCGCTAACTTATCCAGCATATGTTTTACGCAGTGGATGTCCTTCCAGCCGCAACCCGGTACTGGGAAACATGTGTCCATATATGGCTGGATATGAACACACATTCTAGTGGTTGAAAAAATGTAAATGGTGATTTTTTTGTAATATTTTGACAAATATTAGATTTTATATACAGCATGTGAAATCCAAATGTAACTTTCATATGTTGTCATATATCTTGCCATATATCAGCTTTCTTTATGGAGAACTTTTTTATGTTTTTTTTTTTCAGTAAACCTATGTTATCATTGCATAAATAAAACTGTCAGTTTGATTCCACTGACTGTTTGTGGCAAAACGATTGCAAAAAGAACGGTAAATTCTTGAAACTACTAGTGCATCTTTATAACAAAGTGTAATATAAAGAAATAAACATAAACAAAAAAACAATTTGCATGTGTGATTTAAATGTACCCTCTAAAATGATGCGTTGTTTCAATGATAATTTGGATAAAAGTTGGACTAACCCAACCCCTGGGTAAACATTTTATTTAAAAATATTGATTGGGTTTGTTCTTATTTTACAATAATTTCAGTTGAAACAATTCAGCATTTTTTGATTATATTTGCAGAAAAAAACTGACCTGTTTCATTGTTAATCTCCCCATCGGCACAGTTAATGCAATCATAACAGCAAACAGGTCTTCCTTTTTTTACAGCCTTCCGAGTACCTGGTGGACAGCTTTCACTGCACACAGACACAGGCACCTGCAGGTGACAAATGTACATAATATCAGAGTCAGAAATGTATTAGAGTAGTACATAACATTCAGTAGTTATAGAACACATTTAATACCTTTTCACTGCCATCATACCAAATGATAGCTCTGTTTAAGTAGAATTCTTGGCCTTTAGGCTGGGATGCATCATATTTACCCACAGTTACAAAATCAATTGAACCATCTCTTTGAAGCTGCCAGTTCACAAGTTCATACACAGCCACAGGGTCTCCATTAGCATCAAATGAAACTGAATAATTATTTTTATAAAAATTCACTTGCTTAAGTTGATGAAAAACCTGCATGATGAACATAATGATTATGGTTAAATATGTGGTATAAGTACACCTACACACAAATATGGTAGCTTATTTTAATATTATATCACTCACATACACACACACACACACACACACACACACACACACACACACACACTGGAGGCAAAATGATTAGCCCTACTGTGAAGTTTTAATTATTTTACAAATATTTCCCAAATTATGTTTAAAATATTTTGTTTCTTTTAAATGCTACAACAATGTGCATGACTGCAGTAAAAATGAATTGTGGCTGTACTGTAGCATGAATATGATCTAGTTTTAGTAAATATCGTTTGAAAATGCATTGTTTAAAAAAAAAAAAGAATACATTTAAGTGGTTCAGTTATTCCACTCCTGAAAAAATGTACCTTTCGGGGCTCTACTTTGATGTTTTTGTCACAACGTTTTCCGTCACAGACAATGCCATGGAGTGCATGAGCTATAGCATATGTGGCTTTATACACCATGTTAGAGATGCGCAACTGGGACGTGTCTGTGTACGGGTTCTTTAACGTGCCAAGGTCCTCTGTACCATCGCATGCGCGCATGCCAGTAGAATAACCTATCTGTTGTTTTAGACTACAGCCAAATGAGCTTTCCCAAAATTCTTTCAGCACGGGAATCTTTAGCGCCTGATCTGAAGACATATCAAGAAGAAATTTACGGAAACCCGGAATTACGGACCGCGGTATTGCAAAACCAACAGCACCAATACTCAAATTAAATCGCAGCATCTGTGGGTCTGTAACCCACGCCTCGCTGCCGATCCATTGCATCGGAGGAGGAGGCTGTTGGCTCAGCTCTTCTAGGAGAAGTCTCATGTCTCCTGCAGCCATGAAGGCAACTACGACACGAGCCGTTGACCTTCGGATGACATCAGCGACTCTTTGCAGTTTGTTGCGCGTTTGAGTCCTGTAGTAGGCCTCTGCATATTCCACACAAATTCCCTCCTGCTCCGCGGCTTTCAAGAATGATGCCATGCCATTGTTCCCGTAGTCTGAATCACTGCGTACAGCCCCGATCCACGTCCACCCGAAGCGCTTGACCATCCGCGCCAGTGCGGCCGCTTGATGGTGATCGCTGGGGATGGTCCTGAAGAAAGTAGGATGATGTAGCTTGTCACTGAGACACGCGCATGTTGCGTAATGACTCACCTATATAGGGCATCGTAAAAAAAGGAAATAATTAATAAATAATAATAATAAGCTAATAATAATATTGCTTATTGCATTTATTTTATTTATTTTTGTTTTGCAAACATTTTTCTACAAGCTTTAAGAAATGGTTACATAGAACAAGCACCTGCGGAATTGCAAATGGGCCGAAAAGTCTTGAAGTGGTTATTGCCGCGGTGGAGCCAGATTCTCCAACTAGTGCGAGAACTGCAGCAGATTGTGCACAGGAGTCAGTGTCGTTAAATGCGTGTTCTAGTCCGTTGGCAAGTTGCACCGCTACTTTCATTACCATTGGCACAGAGGCACAAGAGTCATATATATGATACCCTAATGTGATTCCTGGCAAGAGATCGGAGTTGTTGTTGATCTCTTGGATGGCGAACTGCAAGACGCGAGCAAAGCGCAGCTCTCTGAAATCCATGCTGAAGAAAAACGCAGAAAACAAAAACTCATCATCACTTATAACTCATAAACAGCAAACGTTTTGTTTGTTTATTGTTCTCAAACAATGAAGAAAAATTCGAAAATAAGCATCTGCTGCAGTTTTGTCAAACTCTAACCTTCCACTGCACATTAGTGGTTGGGGCCGTACAGTGTAGGTGCGCTTCTCTGTCCTCAGATAGTAATGAATGGTAAAAGTCCCTCCAATAACAAAATCTCCTTTGCTGAAAAGAGAAGGTGGCTGGGGGTCACCTTGAAGGATGCAGGTGCCTAAATGAACTCCACATACAGCAGGGCAAAGCCTTCTAATACAGAGCAGAGTCAATATCAATAAAATATTAACATGCATTTCTTTTGCTAGGAAAACAACCCATCAAAGTGAGATCCGCATTATGCCTTGTTTAATATACCCATCAGCCACTACTGTTGTATGTTGTAACTTACTGGGTGTGGTTAATATTTTATATCAGGGAATAATAATAATTATAATAATAATAATATGTGTCTCATAAGTGTATCAAAGTTGCTCAGCACCAAAATGAGAACTTGCCTTTTATGTGAGCCGTCAGACCAAATAAACAAATAATAAAAAAAAAGTCATGATGAAAGCCTGTTTGTTTTCATTTTGGTTTTACTTTGTTGTAAAAATCTACCAGTTATTGTCAAGAGATTTGTCTTGTCCATTTATTTTGTTTGGTATATTAGCTATGTTTAAGTAACATAAAAATTCATTTCTATAAGCAGCTATTAAGCCATATAATAGGGTCATTATCTCATTAAGTTTTATTCTTAAAGTTGCATCAATCAAACATACAGTTTAAGTCAGAATTATTAGCCCCCCTTTGAATTTTTTTTTCTTTTTAAATATTTCCCAAATGATGCTTAACAGAGCAAGAAAATTTTCACAGTATGTCTGATAATATTTTTTCTTCTGGAGAAAGTCTTATTTGTTTTATTTCAACTAGAATAAAAGCAGTTTTTAATTTTTTAAAATCCATTTTAAGGTCCAAATTATTAGCCCCTTTAAGCTATATTTTATTTTGATTGTCTACAGAACAAACCATCGTTATACATTAACTTGCTTAATTACCATAACCTGCCCAGTTGATCTAATTAACCTAGTTAAGCCTTTAAATGTCACTTTAAGCTGTATTTAAGCAGAAGTGTCATGAAAATTATCTAGTCAAATATTATGTTCTGTCGCAAAGATAAAATAAATCAGTTATTAGATTAGATTCACCTTTATTGTCATTACACATGTACAAGTACAAGGCAACGAAATGCAGTTTAGGTCTAACCAGCAGTGCAATAGCAGCAAGTGCAGGATACAGGTATAAGTTATAAAGTGCAGTTATAGAAAAACGGTAATATTTACAGATGGATGTACTATGAAAATTATATACAGGTTGTATTAGCTATGAACAGATTTACAGTAAATGAATATATGTACAGGTTGCTATTAGTAATCAGAAGTGTGCAGATAGATAAACATAATTACAAATGTATATGTACAGTGGGTGTGTACATAATTAATCAAAAAACAGAAGTGTGCGCACATCTAGAAAATCTCAAAGACAGGTGCTCGATCAAACACACATTAGTAGAAAAAGATCCAAAGAAAATCCGCACACTGCCACTCTAGCTGTCAAAAAGTATGTCACAACGTTTTGACCGACATGGTCTTCATCAGGTAAAGCATTAGAAATGGGAGTACTCAAGAAATAGTGAAACAGCTCTACACAGCACCTGCAGTCAATCATCACAATAAGCCAACAAACCAATAAACAGGAACATTTACATACAATAATATACCTATGACAATATGAGATGCATACATACTATTATAAAAAAGATTTAAAATACAAATCCAAATTTTAACTTTTAACTTCCTCAGAGACAGAGTATTCAATATATATATATAGCACATCACACCTGTACAAAATCACATCAATCAATCATAAGGCCAGTGGCCCTAGAGGATAACAATTGTGTACACATATTTAGTGTACAACAGTATAGAATATAAATACACTTACAAAATGATTTAAAATCAAAATCCAAATTTAAAACTCTCTGGTATAGTGTTTAGTGTGTAAATGTAAAACGCTTCCCTCTGTAATAAAAGTCTGTCAATGTCCCCACCCCTTCTCGGCACCTTCACTTGTTCAATGCCAATCTATCGTAATGTCGCAAGGCTATGTTTCAATGCATTAAAATGAACAGAAATAGGATTTTGTTGATCGTTTAATCGTATATTACTTCTGTGTACAGCAATTCTTGTTTTTAAACACCGTCTTGTTTTATGATGTAGTTTTATGATGCACCGATGTAGGCTAAACCACAAGGACATTTAATCATACAGATCACATTTTTCGTGTTGCATGAAATCACACCTTTAATCTTTAATTGCTTACCTGAATGGGGATGACTAAAAAACTGACATTTGGTTGTAAAATGAAGCTACGGTCACACCGGGCTTTGTGTGTGCGAAATTCTGTCGTGCGGCGCTGCGAAAAGGGGCGGGATTAAACAAGATAATTAGACATTTAAAAAAGCAAACGATTGCTCCATGTTTTAAATTTCTGTCCAGAAGGGTCCTGTTTTGTTCCTCGATGGGTCTCATGGAGTCAAATGATGCGATTTCGCAGGTTAGAGTTCACCAAGCTTGAACTTTGCACCGCAGCAACCTGCGAAACTCGACACATGACCCTGCATATCCGTTCTGACGCATTTACGTGCGTTTGAATGGAAGTCTATGGGAGGAAAAGCCAAGTGTGACCGCAGCTTTACACTGTGCGCATTGACCACATCTATAATTACCTTTAGGGACTGAGAAAGGATTGTCCGACCATTCAGAACCTTGATCTGCTCTCACTACCATTTGTCGCAGGTTAGGAGCTCATTTAAAAACAATTCGTGGAGGATCTTTACAACAATGTCTCATAACATGATCTGAATTTAAAATATGCCAATGTCTTGGTACTATATTTGCAAACTCATTACTTAAAGCCGAATATTGAATAATACAAGAGATCCGTGTATTAGAAGGTTTTAATGTTTTTCGAACCAAAGCTTCTTTTTGATCCATATTTTCAAAACGGGCCGTAGCTTCTTTAATCCATTTTTTAGAATAACCTCTATCATAAAATCGTTGACATAGTTCCTTACGTTGTTTATCAAACGTTTCCGTATTAGTACAGATCCTTCTTTTAAACTGACTAATTGGCAAGCTTTTCTTCAAATTCGTAGGATGGAAACTAAGTAAAATGTAAAAAGTATTTTTATCTGTGGGCTTTCTATACAGATCTGTCACCAATTTACTCTCATCTTTTATTATAAGCAAGTCCAAAAAAGTCACATTTGAGGAATTGTACTCAATAGTAAATTTAAGATGTTCACTACTGTGATTTAAAACTTGTTGGAAAACAAGCAAATCATTTTCAGAGCCACACCAGATCATGAAAATATCATCTATATATCGCCGCCACAGAAAAATATTAGACAAAAACGAATTAACCGTTGGATTAAACACGTACCGTTGGATTTGCCCATGTACAAATTCGTATAATTAGGGGCCATAGTGCTCCCCATTGCAGTACCTTTAATTTGTTTAAAATAGTCATCTTTGTACATTAAAAAGTTTTTCGTTCGTACTAATTTAGTTAATTCTTTAAGACATTCAATAGTAGGTTTCTTATCACTTAAAAACTCACGTAGAAAAAAAATTAATTGCTTGTATACCACCATCATGTGGAATGTTGGTGTATAACGATTCCACATCTAAGGTCACCAGTAATGTTGGATTTTGTGGCAGTGAAACAGACTGTAGTATTTTAATCATATCCTGTGAGTCCTGTACAAAAGAGGGAAGATTTTGAACATGAGGTTTTAAAAAGGAATCAACAAACACTGAAATTTTCTCAATTAGAGAGCCCATACCAGCAATAATGGGTCTTCCAGGTTCCAGGGTCACCAAATTATATGTATTTTAGGTAGAATATATATTACTGGTGTGATTGGATAATCAACTTTTAAAAACTCAAATTCTTTATTGGTCACATCTCCTTTTTGAAGAAAGGCTTGTAAAGAGTCATACATTTCTTTTTTAAAATTAGTCATAGGATCATCTCTTAGTTTAGTATAAAAGATTGATTTTGAAGTTGTCGATAAATTTCTTGATCATAATATTGAGTAATCATCACCACAATTGAGCCCCCCTTATCTGCCGGTTTAACAATCACAGATTTATCATTCTTTATATCATGCAAAGTTTGTGTACATAATTACAAATGTCAATGTGCATTGGGTATGTACAGTTCAAATAAGTGAATCAGTGCAATGTAGTGCAATGAATATGTGCAATTTTTAAATGTGCAACTGTTAAACAGTGCAGTGATTGTGAGGAGTATAAGTTAGAGGAGTGTGTGTGTGTGTGTGTGTGTGTGTGTGTGTGCGCGCGTGTGTGTGTGCGTGTGTGTGTGTGTGGGGGGGGGGGGGGGGGGGGGCGCAAAAGAGTCAGTGAGGGGCAGAGTGCAAAAGGGAGACAGCTCTGGGGAAAAAGCTGTTCCTCAGTCGCTGTTGGTTTTTGTCTGGAGGAGCTTGAAGCGCCTGCCGGAAGGCAAGAGATAAAACAGTCTGTGAGCAGTGTGAGAGGTGTCCCTAAGAATACTGCGTGATCGGCGCAAACAGCGTTTCATCTGGATGTCCTCTATGGCTGGCAGTGTGGTCCCTGTGATTTGTTGGGCAGTTTTCACCACCCGCTGCAGTGCCTTACGCTCAGCAACAGAGCAGCTTCCATACCAGACTGACGCAGTTGGCTAGGATGCTTTCTATTGTGCAGTGGTAGAAGTTCACCAAGACAGCTGATGGGATCATGTGAGCCTGTTCGTCCCTTCCTGAAGTCCACAATGAGCTCCTTGGTCTTGTTGGTGTTAAGGAGCAGATTATTGTCAGTGCGCGAAGTGGCCAGATGCTGTATCTCCTACCTGGAGGTAGTCTCAATATTATTGCTGATTAGACCAATCACTGTGGTGTAATCTGCAAATTTGATGATGGTGTTGGATCTGTTCACAGGCCTACAGTCAATGGTAAAAAGGGAGTAGAGGAAGGGGCTCAGCACACAGCCCTGTGGTACACCAGTGTTGAGTGTGACGGTGGTGGAGCAGATGTGACCTGATCTAACATTCTGAGGTCTGTTAGTCAGAAATTCCGTAACCCAGTTGCAGAGAGAAGTGTCGATATCCAGGTCTCTAAGTTTGATCATTAACTTAGAGGTTATGACAGTGTTGAATGCTGAGCTGAAGTCAACAAACAGCATTCGTGCATAAGTGTTTTTATTGTCCAGGTGTGCAAGTACAGCAGTGCTATGGAAACGGCATCTTCTGTGCTCCTGTTGCCACGGTAGGCAAACTGATGTGGGTCTAGTGTGGATAGCAGAGAGTCTTTCAGATGTGCCAGGACCAACCACTCGAAGCACTTCATGATGATGGGTGTGAGTGCTACAGGGCAGTAGTCCTTCAGGCATGTTGGGCTGGAGTGTTTCGGCACTGGCACAATAGAGGTGGTTTTAAAGCATGTTGGCACAGCTGCTAGGTTAAGTGACAGGTTGAAAATGTCTGTGAATACCCCAGCGAGAGGAGGTGAGTGTGATAGGTGAGTGGTCATTTGAGGAAGTGATTCTGGTGTAGGGTTCTTTATTGTCTCTTTCAAAACTGGCATAAAAGTCATTTAGCTCGTTCAGGAAGGAGACATTTGTGGCTGTGGCCTGGCTAAGTTTGTAGTTGCTGATGGCCTGGATGCCCTGCCACATGCACCGAGGATCAGAGTTGGAAAAGTGCTCCTCTAGCTTTAGCTTGTAACAGTGCTTTGTCTTTTTGATGCCCCTCTTCAGATTAGCCCTGGAAGTGCTGTAGGCCTGTGCATTCCCTGTTTTGAAGGCAGTATTGCGTGCCTTCAGCAGGAGGCGCACCTCCATGTTCATCCATGGCTTTTGATTTGGGTATGTGGTGATCTGTTTCTGGGTTGTAACACTGTCTGTGGTGGTGTTGATGTATTCCAGAACAGAGAAAGTGTAACTGTCAATGTCTGTGTGAGAGCCACATGTGGTCTGGGAAGCAAACATACTCCATTCTCTGTGTTGAAACCTGTCCTGGAGTGTGGAGTCCACCCCCGCTGACCATACTTTGATGGTCATTACTAATGGCTTCACACAGTTGATGAGGGGAGAGTACTTGGGGGTGAGAAACAAAGAAAAGTAATCTGATTGACCCAAGTGGGGGAGGGGGGTCACAGCGTATGCTTCAGCCATGTTTGTGTAAACTTGGTCTAAAGTTTTCTTTCCCCTTGTGTGGCAGAAAAGGTTTTGATGGAATTTGGGGAGCACTGTCTTTAAGTTTGAGTGATTAAAATCTACCGCAACAATAAAAAAAGCCTCCGGGTGAGCAGTCTGTTGTTTGCTGATGGCTGCATGAAGTTCATTCATGGCAAGCTTGGCATCAGGAATATAGGCAGCAGTTATTATGGTGGAGGTGCACTCCCGTGGTAGGTAAAAGGGTCTACATTTAACCATTAGAAATTCCAGATTAGCAGAGAAATGTCTCCCAACGATGACAGAGTTTGTGCACCAAGCTTTGTTAATATAAATGCATAATCCTCCGCTTCTGGTCTTACCGGAGTCATCCGCTGTTCTGTCTGCTCGGAATGTTTGATGCTCAGTTTGTCTGGTATCCCACTGTTTAGCCATGTTTCTGTGAAAATGATGACATTACAATTCCATAATCTTTTGCTGTGGTTGATGCACAGTCGAATCTCATCCATTTTGTTCACCAGTGAACATACATTGGCGAGGAGTATGCTGGGTAAAGAGAGCCGGTGTGGTGTTAGCTTTAACTTAGCTCTTAGCCCGCCGCGCTTCCTCCGTCTTTGTTTACGGTCTCTACGCCACCTTCGAGCACTTCCTCTTGGCCGGGTAGGGCGCTCAGGCCTGGGTGTTCTGGCGATCTCAGGGATGAGTCGAAGATTGCTAATAAAACTGTCCGGAATGCACAAACCAATATCCAAGATCTCCTGTCAGGTATACGATGTAAAGGCACTACTGTTCTGCACGAACAGACACGAAATGAGCAGGAATAATACTGCAAAACTGCAGAAACTGGAGAGACGATGTGCCTGTGATGTGACCGCGCTGCCATCTTGTCTTGATTGTGTGGTATTAAAACTATTATCCTCTCTTTGTTAAACAGAAATTGGGGAAAAAATAAACAGATAAACAGGGGTGCTAATAAATCAGGGGGTCTAATAATTCTGATTTCAACTGTATATAGAGAGAGAGAGTTCAGATGCAAAAACCTCTAAATGCCGTCTGAAATTTTTCTCAAGCTCTAGTATACATGTTCAGTAAATTCACTTTCACTTGCAAATAATATGTTCTTTACATTGCCTTTAAAGTGAAATAACTGAACACAAATATAGGATTCTAAGAAAAATGCTATTTTTTCTGAGTAGTTGGGTCCTGTAGTAGGCCTCAGAATATTCCACACAGATTCCCTCCACCTTCTCAGCTTTCAGGAATGTTGCCATGCAGTATATTAGTATGACTCATTTCTTGGGCTTTCTTTGTGTATTGACATGAATGTTTTTACTGTATATTGGTATAGCAAAAATGCTGCACATTTATGCTTTTATTTTTGTATATACTGGCCTACTGTTTCTTTTATACATGAATCATATTACATCATATTTAAAATATTATTCTATTCAAATCATGTTCTAAAATTAATTAATGTGACAAATATTTTGTTTCAAATCAGTTGTTCAGAGGTGGAAATTAAATATTCTACTCAAGTAAAAGTACTGTACTTTTAGTACAATACTTCCAGTAAATTAATTCCAAAAAATTTTACTTAAGTAAAAGTAAAGTTACATGTCTATAAATCTACCCAAGTAAAAGTAAAAATTAACTCATTAAAAATGTACTCATGAGTAAAGAGTAACTATTTCTCAAAAAGGACAAGATGATATAAATCTCCAGTTAGTTGTTTTTATCAGAATAAACAACTTAAAAATTAAAGACCAATAACAAAAAACTATATAATTATTTAAAATATTTCTAAGATTATCCTGGTTAACAATTTCAACAAATTCACAAATTCTAATGCAACATCTGCTGTGTTAGCTAAATTGTGCATGGACAATTGTGCATGCTCCAAGTCCCCGTTAATATCTAATCCTGGTGCTAACGAACATTAGCAATGTTACAAACACAAGTTACTTCCATGTAATACATTATATATTACTAGTTATTGTCATTTTTTTTGTAATTAGTTACATTAAAATATTAATGTCTCAGAAATGCGATACACTACTTTTGTATTACTTTTAGGTTACTTTAACCAAAATAACCACAGAAGTATGACCCAATTTTCATAAGTATGTCTATGTTTTCAAATACATTTTGCTATTAACTGTAATTATTTAGAGAGATTTCTGTTTGCGGCAACGCAGTGGTGCAGTGGTAGCACGATCGATTTTATTTTATTATTATTTTTTCTTCTTCTTCTGGAGAAAGCCTTTTTTATTTTTGGCTGGAATAAAAGCAGTTTATATATATCCCAGAGATCGTTTATATATCTATAGGGAAACGCAGTGGCGCAGTAGGTAGTGCTTTGGCCTCACAGCAAGAAGGTCGCTGGTTCGAGCCTTGGCTGGGTCAGTTGGCGTTTCTGTGTGGAGTTTGCATGTTCTCCCTGCGTTTGCGTGGGTTTCCTCTGGGTGCTCCGGTTTCCCCCACAGTTCAAAGACATGTGGTACAGGTGAATTGGGTAGGCTAAAATTGTCCATAGTGTATGTGTGTGTGAATAAGTGTGTATGTGTTTCCCAGTGATGGGCTGCAGCTGGAAGGGCATCCACTGCATAAAACAAATGCTGGATGAGTTGGTTCATTCTGCTGTGGTGACCCCAGATTAATAAAGGGACTAAGCTGAAAAGAAAATGAATGAAATATATATATAATTTTATTTATTTTTTATTTAACAGACTTTGGTCAATACGGGGTTGGTACAACATAAGAAACAAATCCACAGTGCTTGCTTTTTTTCTGTTTATTTTGAAAGTTTTGAGTTACAATCAGGCATGGGGCTAAAAAGTTTTTGTGATACTAAAGTACAAAATAAATAGAATGATAAAAAATACAATTTTGTAAAAGCCCAATTCTCTCCTCAAACAACAGAGAGCGAAATAAGTGCGAGCACAAGAAGTCTAAACATCTGTTGTTAATGTAACAGTTTACATCTCCTGTTCAGTTACTCTCTCTCTCTCTCTCTCTCTCTCTCTCTCTCTCTCTCTCTCTCTGTGGTGAAGGGACTTTGACTGGCTTATGTGTGCACAAGATGGGACTCTTATATTTCCGTTGTTTTTCTATGAAAACAGACATGTCCATTATACACTTGCATCTTTTGCGGTGCATCACATATTTCTCACAACATTTTCATGATGCCGTGTTAAGTTAAAATAAATCCAAACACTGCTCATCAGTGTCAGCTGAAAAGCATTGGACCAGTAAGAACTTTAAGGCATTGTAAGCATTGTGAGCTTCTTTTTACAGTAGCTAGTTGATGTGACAACTGTTATATTTGGCATTGACATGGTGAAGGAGGCGCTTTTTTAAAACTCTTATGGGCTTTTTTAGATTCAAATACACATTCTGTCTAAATGGCCCCTCAGTTGTTGCACTGCTGTGGTCTTTTTTTTTTGCCTAACTCCAGTAACTGGCATATCTGGATTGAATGTATTTGTCATCTGTGACCAATGAAAGAGGACCAGGCATAGAGCTTGTGTTTGTTTTAATTTCAGTTTGGCAGTAGTCACTGTTTGTTTTAAGTTTGTAAATTTTATAAAATTATGAGTTAATTTTATTTTTAATTATAAGTTCTCCACCTCCTTCTTCCCCCTGACCAGGGAGCCATTAACAAAGTTACATTTGTATTGCAACTATATAATTACAGGTGTCAATGTGTATGCAATGTGTATGCATGTTGATTAAAAATCAAATCTTATTCATTCATTCTCTCTTCTTCAGCTTAGTCCCTTATTTATCAGGGGTTGCCCCAGGGGAATGAACCACCAACTCTTCAAGTATATGTTTTTTATGCAGCGGATGCCTTTTTAGTTTACCCATTTCACCTATACCTAAACTATGTCTTTTGACTGTGGGGGCAAGAACATGCAAACTCCACACAGACATCCCACACTGAAAAAAATTATTCAAAGATGATTCCTTGAATTTACTCTTTTTTTTTTTTTTACTTTAAGTTTTTGTAAACAATTTATTTAGGCTGAATTTAAACAAACAAATTAAGTTGAACATTGCTCAATTTAATTTGTTTGTTTAAATTCAACACAAATAAATTGTTTGCAACAGTTTTGCATGCAACACTTTTTTCAGTGCAACTGATCCAGCCGGGACTCGAACCAGTGACCTTATTGCTGTTAGGTAACAGTGCTAACTGAGTCATTGTGTCACCCTCTAATTTATTATGAAAACAAAAATAAGTAATTAGATGAATAAAATCTAAATTAATAAGCTGGAATACAACTAATTAGAATATATATATATATATATATATATATATATATATATATATATATATATATATATATATATATATATATATATAGGGAGAGATGATGATGTTGGTTTTATTTACTAATATATTTTTTTTGTAGTGAAAAAATGAACATAATGCCATATTTAAACAGTGTGTGTGTGTGTGTGTGTGTGTGTGCGTGTGTGTGTGTGTATTAATTTTCTGTATTTGCTCAAATTCATTAATAAAACAAATAAATAAAAATAATTTTATTAAAAATAATTAATAAAAGATGCACTTGGATGCATCTTCACTTGCTTTACACATGATTTCCCCCCCTGTTTTGATTATTTTATTTATAATATTTTCAGTTGTACTATGGATTAAGCATTATGTTGTGTATTTATGATTATTCTTTTTTTTTATTCAACTTGTGCTGAGCTTAAAAAATGTTCAGCTTTATCACTTGTCTTTTCCCATGAGATGTTGTTTGGTGTTCTTCTCTGGCTTCACTAAAATGATATAAACCTTTGGGGTAAATAAGCAGAGAAGCAGTCCAAAACTAGAGGCTAAAATGGCAAAAATCTCCACAGCAGTTGTAAATTTACCAGGTGAACTGACATATGCGGGCACAAAAGCCAGCCATACTACACAAAATATAATCATGCTGAAGGTGATGTATTTGGCCTCATTAAAATTACCTGGTAATTTCCGGGCCAGAAAAGCCAAAATAAAACACACACAAGCCAGAAGACCAATATATCCCAGCACACACCAAAAGGCCAGATCAGAGCCCACACTGCAATCCAGAATGATCTTGGACTGTTGATATTTAGTGTTTCTATAGGGGAATGGTGGGGATGCTACAAGCCAGACTGTACATATGAGCACCTGAACTAGAGTGCAGCAGAAAATGATGATTCTTTGCTGTGTAGGGCCCAACCATTTCATTATATTGTTTCCAGGTCGGGTCGCTGTGAAAGCAGCCAGCACCACTAAAGTCTTGCCCAAGATGCAGGAGATGCAAAGCGAGAAGGTGATGCTGAATGCAGTGTGTCGAAGCATACAGGACCAGGATGTGGGTTCCCCGATAAATATCAAAGCACACAGAAAACAAAGAGTCAGTGATAATAAGATGAAGAAACTGAGTTCGGAGTTATTTATGCGTACTACAGGAGTGTTTTTGTAATAAAGAAACACAGCAAACACAGCTAATGTAAGGCAGGCTCCTGCTACAGCTATTACTGTCAGGGTCAATCCCATTGCATCATGGGACAGGAATTCAACCACTTTAGGAATACAAACTGTTCCATCAGCATTTGACCAGTAATCTTCAGAGCAGGCAATACAATCTAGTGAATCTAAAGAGAAGGGAGGGAAAGTTAAGTTGAAGGTCATTTTTAGGTAATTTATTTACAAATTACTGAAGTTCTCTAACCTGTCTCATTACTGATTTTGCCACTGTCACATGGTACACAGTCAAAGCAGCACAAAGGCTGGCCACGTCGAACAGCCTTCCTGAATCCCGGAGCACAGCTGTTGCTGCACACAGACACCAGCACCTGCATAAACAACAGATCCACACATATATGAGTAGTTGATAAATACAAATAAGCAGAATTTTTGTGTTTGTGTGTAAACCATTTTTACAAAAAAAAAAAAAAAAAAAAAAAAAAAAAAAAAAAAAAATATATATATATATATATATATATATATATATATATATATAAAATAAATAATAATAATAATCATATATATATATATATATATATATATATATATATATATATATATATATATATATAGAGAGAGAGAGAGAGAGAGAGAGAGAGAGAGAGAGAGAAAGTGATTGAACAGGAGAGGTTATTATGACAGTAAATAATATTTCACTAGATATTTTTGAGACACTTCTATACAGCTTAAAGTAAATCTTAAGCTTAAGGTAATCAGGCAAGTTAACAATGTTTTGTTCTGTAGACAACTGAAAAAAATTTAGCTTAAAGGGGCTATTAATTTTGACCTTAAAATGTTTTTTTTTTTTTTTATTAAAAACAGCTTTTATTCTAGTTGAAATAAAAAAATAAGACTTTATCCAGAAGAAAAAATATTATCAGACATAGGTGAAAATTTCCATGCTCTGTTAAACATTATTAGGGGAATATTAAAAAAATCAAGGGGGGCTAATAATTCTGACTTTAACTATATATATATATATATATATATATATATATATATATATATATATATATATATATATATATATATATATATATATATATATAGTATGTAGTCTGATGTTTGAGAAAATATATCGGATCACTAACTTTTATTAACTGAATTACTGTTATTGAGCTGTAACTTAAACACATACTATGGTGTATGTTATAGTGTTAGTTACTTAATGCGAAATTATTATTTTGTGTGACTTGTCAGACATTTTCAATAAGCACTGATGTTACCCTAAAGGACAACAAAACTTTATAGGGGTTTTATGTTAAATATGCGACAAATTCTGAGACGAAAACTTAACGTGTATGTCATAGCCTTCACAGGGGGCTTCAGTCACATGATCTGGAATGTGGTCCTTAAACTAATCATCTAAGTTTTCAGGGAATTGCCTAATTTAAAATTAGCATATAGTGTCACAGCAGAGGGCATTGTTTTTAGTGACAAAATGTATCAAGTCCCTATGTTCTTAGATATATGTGGACAATTTTTTTTTCACCATTTAATAAAAATAGAAACTGCAGGTATTTATTAATGATTTTACAAATTTCTTTTTTAATTTCTAAGAGTTGTAATTTATTGAGCTATGCTTGAGTTTTGAGATTTGGCTCAAAAATCTAAAAAAAAAATGTAATAACAGTAGATTTAAAAAAAAAGGTCCAAGGAAGACAGAAATATAACTATTACTACATTATAAATGATTCCTTTTATTTTTGTCATGTGTGACAGTGAAAATTAAACATCCCATATGAGTAATGTATTGTATATTAATAATTGGTATATTAATAATGGTCCTTAAAGCACTAATTAGGTCACTAAGTGCCTAGTGTTAAACTAGATTGAATAAGCAAGAGACTACTGAATAAAAATAAAGATTATCTTCACCTTTGATATTTCCTTCCCAGATGACAGATCTGCCATCTTTATATAAGCCACTTACCTCCAATTGACCCTACAGAACTTCAGAACGTGGGATCTCATGTACTGAAATACACTGTGAGAACGGCTTGCCTCAGTCTGATGGCCGGGCCACATGATAGCCTCCTCCTTGATGACCAGCTCTTGGCCAGATTCAAGTGCACCATCGAACATGCCCACATTAATAAACTCAATATTTCCTCCTGAGCCCCTCTGCCAGTTTATGAGGTCATAGGATGGAATAGAATCACCTTTCATGTCAAAGTTCACTTTCTCTCCCGAAATAGTGAATGACACCTCTTGGAGATACTGTTGTAACTGTGAAATATTGTGATAAATTCATCAAATCAGGAACTATTTTTTGTACAGAGGTCATTTAACAAATAGTAATTTAAAGGGTTAGTTCACCCAAAGGTTAACGTTTACTTACTATGTATTCCACCTCAAGTGGTTCCAAACCTTTACGAGTTTCTGTATTAAGTTGAACACTAAAGAAAATAACTTGAAGAAAGCTGAAAACCTTTAACAATGATTTTCATAGTGGGAAAAACAAATACCATGGAAGTCAATGGATACAGCTTTCTTCAAAATATCTTATATTGTGTTCAACAGAAGAAAGAGAGTCACACAGGTTTGGAACAAGTGAAGAGTGAGTAAATATAACATTTTAATTTTGGGGTGAACTATCCCTTCAAGAACTCATTATTTTCAGTACCTGCCACGGGTAGATATGAAGTGCGTTTGCACATGTGGAGTTACTAAATGGCCCTTTTCCAGGTGTACAGTGAATGAGATTGTGCAGGGAATAAGCAATGGCATATGCTGCTTTATAGACATTATAGGAAATGCGGGGGCTGGATGTATTTAAATAGGCAGAATACTGCAGTCTAACAGTCTCCTGCCCTGTACAGGGGGGCAAGTGACTATTCAGGTTAGACCATAAGGGGGAACAGCCATATAAAGCCCCCCAAAGCTCATAAACCAGAGGATTTGTGGGGTACCTTTCTGGGTTCACTGTTGTGAGATATTCTTTTAATCTAGGAATTTGGCCCTGCCGAATGCCAAATCCAATAGTCCCACCAAGGAAAGGGTCAAATTCACTTCCTGCAAACACAGAGGATGTAACCCAAGCCTCACTTGCAATCCACTGTATGCCAGTCACATTCTGTTCCATGTAATCTCTCAAGAAAGGTGTGAGCTCACCCTCAGCTGAAAACACCACTACTACCCGGGCAGTGGACTGGCTCATGACATGTATGATTTCCAGCGCCTTCTGACGGTCATATAACAGAGGGATCATCTTCTGATAAGCAACGCATATGCCTGTACCCTCCAGCTCCATCAATAAGCCCTGAAGGGCAAAGCGGCCATACTCGTGATCTCCTCGTATTACTCCGATCCATGTCCAGTTAAAATGGCGCAGGAGTTTTGCAATGGCCTTCACTTGATAGGCATCACTAGGGATGACTCTGAAGAATGTGGGGAATTCTCTCCTATCACTCAGACAGGCACATGATGAAAAATAACTGATCTGTCGAAATCAAGGTCATTTTGTAACACTATTTGCAAGCTTTTGGAAACATAATTCAGTTTTAAATTACACTGCACAGGTTTCGCTGTAAATTGATGAGATTGTGTTCATGATTAACTCTTTATTATGGGAACAATGGTTCTACTATCATTAAAAAGTGCACATAAACACTATAAAGTGCTATTTAGTTAATGATAAATAATGAAAACAATTCACTTTTGACTCACCATCGGTATGCCAAAAGGTTGCAAAATTCTAGAAACTACAATAGACTGAGCTGATCCAGATTCTCCTATCACAGCAAGCAGTGGACCAGCATCTGCACACAAGGGGCTTTCTATTTCATTTGGCCCATTTAGAACAGCCACCGCCGATCTCTGTCCTGTCAGAGGGTAAGCGCAAGAGTCAAAAATTTTGTAACCCAAAGTGTAGTTAGGAAGAAGATCGACTCGCTTGTTAATTTCTTCCACTGCAAGTTTCATTGTAACGGCCCATCTGAAAGCTCTCGTATCAAATCTGCAGATGACATGAATGGAGAGAAAAACTGAACAAGCATCAATACTTTAACACAGGTTTAAATGTTTTCAAACAAGACACCATTTCAAGATTCTCTGAATAAATCGATACATATTTTCATACTTTACATACATACAGTTCTCACCCATTACATTTGACCGGCCCAGGTTTGTAAGTAAAGTTGAGGTCTGGCATTTCCTGATTATAGTGTAAAGGAAAAATACCACCAATTACAAAATCTCCATTAGCCATGAGGCCTGGCTCAAATTCATTTTGCAGGATGCATTTGGAAGCTTGTGCGGGATTGAGTGCACTGAGATGGTAAACCAGTAGCCACAGGAGCAGGATAGTCATGGTCTTTAATGAATGCGCATCGCTCAGCATGACTAGAGTAGGCAGGGCACCCTGTTATATATATAGCAAATACAGGTTCCTTTGCATCTCATTATGCATCACAGTCAGATGTCATTAACAGGATTCAAAATACTCATTTTCATAAATATGTTTTATTAATGTGTTCTTTTTACAACAGTAGCACAACCTAAGAGCATGCATGCTGTATTCTTTACAAAGAAGGAACATTTGTGTTTGCATTTTGAGATGTATAAAATGTTATTTTAGTGCATAAGAATGCATGCAGAGCTTTTCTTTATCTAACATCTTTATGTTATAAATATCCCTTTAGAATAAACAGCGTATCATAATAGACAAACTGTGCTATTTATCGTATTCGTCATGTTAAAACTTTTCCCATGAGATGCTGCTTGGTGTTCTTCTCTGGCTTCATTAAAATAATGTAACATTTAGGGGCAAATAAACAAAGAAGCAGGCCAAAACTAGAGGCCAAAATAGCAAAAATCTCCACAGCAGTTGTAAACTTACCAGGCTGGCTGACATATGCGGGTACAAAAGCCAGCCATACTGCGCAAAATATAATCATGCTAAAGGTGATGTATTTGGCCTCATTAAAATTTCCTGGCAATTTCCGGGCCAGAAATGCCAGGAAAAAGCAGACACAAGCCAGAAGACCAATATATCCCAGCACACACCAAAAGGCCAGATCAGAGCCCACACTGCAATCCAGAATGATCTTGGACTGTTGATATTTAGTGTTTCTATAGGGAAATGGTGGGGATGCTACAAGCCAGACTGTACATATGAGCACCTGAACTAGAGTGCAGCAGAAAATGATGATTCTTTGCTGTGTAGGGCCCAACCATTTCATTATATTGTTTCCAGGTCGAGTCGCTGTGAAAGCAGCCAGCACCACTAAAGTCTTGCCCAAGATGCAGGAGATGCAAAGCGAGAAGGTGATGCTGAATGCAGTGTGTCGAAGCATACAGGACCAGGATGTTGGTTCCCCGATAAACATCAAAGCACACAGAAAACAAAGAGTCAGTGATAACAAGATGAAGAAACTGAGTTCAGAGTTATTCACACGGACTATAGGGGTTCCTTTGTTGTACAGAAATATCACCAGCACAGTGATGGTCAGAAAGGCTCCTGCTACAGCTATCACAGTCAAGGTCATTCCCATCGCATCATGAGAGAGAAATTCAATTACTTTTGGTACACATGATGTACCATTTGCATTGGACCAGTGGTCTTCAGGACAAGGCAGGCAATCTATTGAATCTAAAAAAAAAACTATATATATACTGCACAGGCCATGTAGGAAATCAAACAATTACAATAATGACAGCACATTCAAGATGTAGCGAGGAACCCTACAAGCAAAGTGACTCTACCTGTCTGATTACTGATCTTGCCACTTTCACATGGAACACAGTCAAAGCAGCACAAAGGTTGCCCACGACGGGAAGCCGTCCTGTATCCTGGTGCACACCTATAACTGCACACAGACACGGGCACCTATGAGAAAAGTACATGTAGTGATAAATTAAATACAAATTTAATAATTGTTTGTATTGATATACAGCATACACAACCAAATGTTCAGACAGAAATACTAACAATATCAAGACAAAAGGGGTTAAAATTCATGAAAATAAAGGGTGGCAGTGTAGTGTACAGTCAACACCTTGCCTTAGTCTGTTGGTTAGACCATGTAATGGCCTGCTCCTCAATCTCCAGTTCCTTGCCAGAATGGTGAGCACCATCATAGAGGCCCACTTTAACAAACTGTATATCTCCACTTGCACTTCTTTGCCAGTTTATCAAGTCATATGATGGAACTGAGTCTCCTTTATTATCAAAGTTAACATTTTGTCCAGATATTGAGAAGGAAACATCCTCAAGGTAACGCTTCAGCTTTGGAGTTCAAACAACCAAAAGAATAAAAGAATAATATTCAAATAATAAAAAGTGAAAAAGAAGTCAAGATAAACATAGGGACAATTGTATTTGCAATTTGAAGGAGTAACATATAAAGTATTTAACAGTGTTTTTTTTATTATTTATTTATATTTGTTATATATGTAAATTTCTGTTTTATTTAATTATGATTAAGCAATTGCCAACATACCCTAAAACACTTTTACCTGCCATGGAAACACATTGTTGAGGTTTGCACATGAGAAATTCTCAAATGGCCCTAGTCCATTTCTACATTGAACAAGATTATGAAGAGAATAAGCAAAGGCATACACTGCTTTGTACACATTGTAGGACACACGAGGGCTTGAAGTGTTCATGTAGGCTGAGTGTTCTTTTCTGAGAGTTTCTTTTCCTGTGCAGGAGGGTAAATGACTGCTAAAGGTGGATGTGGATGGAGAACAACCATACAAAACCTCCCACAGTTCTTGAACCTGAGGAATAGAAGGGTATCTTTCTGGAGTCACTGTTCTGATGTAATCCTGAAGACCTGGGATGTGTCCTTGACGAACTGCAAAGCCAATTGTTCCATCTAAAAATGAATATGTCTCTGCTAACATTGAAGCAGTAACCCAGGCCTCACTTGCAATCCACTGAATTCCTGTCATATTCTGAGCCACAAACTCTCGTAAGACAGGATAAAACTCCCCTTCTACTGAAAAAACAACAACCACCGTGGCTGTTGATTCCTTCATTACTTTAAGAATCTTCAAGACTCGTTCCTGGGTATAGTCTTTTGGAATCATTTCATGATAAGCCAAACAAATGTTTGTATTTTCAATTTCTCGCTTTAAGCCTTGTAAAGCAAACCTGCCATAATCATGGTCTTCAGTCACAACACCAATCCATGTCCAGTCAAACCTCTTTAAGAGCTTTGCAATTGCTTTGACCTGGTAGTCATCACTAGGAACCACTCTGAAAAATGTTGGGAACTGCTTCCGGTCACTTAGACAAGAGCAGGTGGAGAAATAACTTATCTATAATAATAATAAATTCATAAAAAAACAAGTTATTATATATGTAATAACTATATATAATTAATTTATTAATTAATATACCATAGGTATTTGAAATGCTTGCACTGTTCTGGAGAGAACAATAGACTGTGAGGATCCAGATTCTCCTATTAATCCTATTAACGGGCCAGCCCCAGAGCACATAGAACTTTGAACAACATCCTGTCCATTCAGTACAGCCAGAACTGCTTTTTGAGCTGTTACAGGAGTAGAGCAAGAGTCAAAGATCTTGTAAGCCAGTGTAAAATTGTTGAGGAGATCTTTTCTATTGTTTATCTCTTCCACAGCAAGCTTCATAGAGAGAGCCCAACGAAAAGCTCTAGGATCAAACCTGCATTTTAGATTCACAAAAATAATAAAAAATGAATTAATTATTACATAATAACTTTAATAAAAATGTTTTAGAACATTGATTGATTTTATTAAATGTAATACTAATTATAAAACAACTGAAATAATGAACGGAAGAGAAGAAACTGAAAAATAACAAATATCGTTACCCCTGACACTGCGCTGTTAACGGTCTCTTCATATAATCTGTTGGTGGAAGCTCTACTCTATAATGTAAAGGAAAAATTCCTCCTATTGTGAAGTCTCCACTAGTCACGAACACTGGCATATCAAAGTCATGTGGGGAGCAGACTAAAGTCATAGCCGCACTGGAAAGTTGAAATAACGACACAAAAATGTAAATCATTGCTCTAACTCCAAAAGCACACAGATAAAGTTGTTTCTATTTTCCAAGGTTTTATATGGTTAGTCACTTTTCATCTCATTATGCATTATGTCTCCTCGGGTTACAGAATTTGCTAAATTGAGAGGAGTGTAATATCTCCTATGATGCAGCAGTTAGGAAATGAATATGTAAACCCTCATTTAAATACAACCCATCATCAAACTTTGTTGAAATAATAAGTGCTATAAATAAAATATATAGCTGAAGCAAAAATGATTAGCTCTCCAGTGAAATATAAACTCTTTTTAAAATATTTCATAGTGTTGTTTAATGGAAGGAAGACTTTTTTCAACACATTTTTAAACATAATTGTTCTAACTCATTTCTAATAAGGAATTTATTTTGACTTTGTCATGGTGACAGTGCATGTTTTTTTTCAATTTATTTTGCAAGATACTAGTATCTAGCTTAAAGAGCAATTTAAAGACTTAACTAGGTTATAATGTTAACTAGGCAGGTTAGGAGAATTAGTCAAATTATTTGATAACTCTGATTTGTTATAATTCTTAAAATAATCCTTAAAGGGGATAATAATATTGACCTTAAAATTTAAAAACTGTAAAAACTATTTTTATTCCAGCCAAATAAACTTCACTTAGGAAATATTTTAAAAAAGAATAAAAAATTCACAGAAGGGCTAATAATTCTGATTATATATATATATATATATATATATATATATATATATATATATATATATATATATATATATATGCACACAGTCACACACACATTGTGCTATTCTGTACAAATATACATTAAAGGAGGTTCAGACTGCTAATGTATACAGCTGAACAAGCAACAATCATAATAATTATGATTGGTTCATAATTACAAACCGTCAAAATTAAATGAAAACTTGGAGGCAGATTAAAAACAGGACTACTATGAACCTGTAACTTGACCGTATATAAAAAAGAATATGTATATATACATAATTTTTTTATATACGGTTTATATACTTTTTTTATATATCAATATATATATATAGATGTGAGAGTTAAAGGTCTGCATGCATTATACTTTCACTCATACTATTGGGATCTGTTTTTAAGGCTATGGGTGGCCATTCCATATAAAATAAAGTGGACTGTGAATGTGTAGACAGTCTTTATTTTTCATTTTGCAAAATATTACTTTTTTTTATTTAGACTTTATTTTCCATTGCACAAACCAGTGGCTACAGTGTATGTTACATAGCCGAGAGATCAGAAAACATCTTCATTGTCTATTGTTATATTACTTTAACATTTGTGACAAGCTTGCATGGAATCATGGATCTTTAAAAACAAATAAAATAATAAAAAATAAAAAACTGCATTTGATATGGACTCTGTCTCTAAAAATATTTACAATTTCATAATCGGAGATAGTATTTGGATTTCACACTTATAACAAATTTTAAATATATTTCTGAAAAGTTTCTGTACAAAAATTATTTATTTTGTGACTTTTCCCATTAAATGTTGCTTGGTGTTTTTCTCTGGCTTCACTAAAATAATGTAACATTTGGGAGCAAACAAGCAGAGAAGCAGGCCAAAACTAGAAGCTAGTATAGCAAAAATCTCCACAGCAGTTGTAAATTTACCAGGTGAACTGACATATGCGGGTACAAAAGCCAGCCATACAGTGCAGAATATAATCATGCTGAAGGTGATGTATTTGGCCTCATTAAAATTACCTGGTAATTTCCGGGCCAGAAAAGCCAGAAAAAAACAGACACAAGCCAGAAGACCAATATATCCCAGCACACACCAAAAGGCCAGATCAGAGCCCACACTGCAATCCAGAATGATCTTGGACTGCTGATATTTAGTGTTTCTATAGGGGAATGGTGGGGATGCTACAAGCCAGACTGTACATATGAGCACCTGAACTAGAGTGCAGCAGAAAATGATGATTCTTTGCTGTGTAGGGCCCAACCATTTCATTATATTGTTTCCAGGTCGAGTCGCTGTGAAAGCAGCCAGCACCACTAAAGTCTTGCCCAAGATGCAGGAGATGCAAAGCGAGAAGGTGATGCTGAATGCAGTGTGTCGAAGCATACAGGACCAGAATGTGGGTTCCCCGATAAATATCAAAGCACACAGAAAACAAAGAGTCAGTGATAACAAGATGAAGAAACTGAGTTCAGAGTTATTCACACGGACTATAGGGGTTCCTTTGTTGTACAGAAATATCACCAGCACAGTGATGGTCAGAAAGGCTCCTGCTACAGCTACCACAGTCAAGGTCATTCCCATCGCATCATGGGAGAGAAATTCAATTACTTTCTGGATGCACTCTGTTCCATTTACATTAGACCAATAGTCTTCAGGGCAAGACAAACAATCTACTGAATCTATCAAAGAAAGAGATAAAAACAAAAAATCACATGAGGTTCATGGGAATTCAGAATATGATGACAGCAAGAAGAAATGGTGTCTTTATATTATCTTATCAATAGGAAAACATGCATCACAGAACTCTGACCTGTCTGATTACTGATCTTGCCAATGTCACATGGAACACAATCAAAACAACACAGAGACTGCCCATGTCGAACAGCCTTCCTGTATCCTGGAGTGCAGCTGTTACTGCATACTGAAACAGGTACCTATATTAAAATTTATTTTTATTATAACCTCCTCCCAAGAATCTGTGTCTCCAAATATCAGAATGAGATACCAAATGCATTGACATATTTAACATAATAATAAAATAGCACATCAGATTATCATACATATACTGTAAAAGCTTAATGACCACATATAGTTTCAGTTATATTATTAGAACAACAGATGGCAGTGTAGGCTACAGTCAACACCTTGCCTTAGTCTGTTGGTTAAACCATGTAATGGCCTGCTCCTCAATCAGCAGTTCTTTGCCAGAATGCTGAGCACCATCATAAAGGCCAACTTTAACAAACTGCATATCTCCACTTGTACTTCTTTGCCAGTTTATCAAGTCATATGATGGTATTGCATCTCCCTTAATATCAAAGTTAACTTCTTCTCCAGAAACAGAGAAGGATATTTCCTGTAAATAATGCTGAAGCTGAAGACAACAGAGGGAAAAAAATAGAAATGGAGAATTTATGATCAAAACAAATTTCCAAACCATCCACATCTAGAAGGTTCATGTGTAATAGAATAGCTAATCTATGTAAACACAAGTGATTATCAAATCCTTAAGTACTTTTACCTGCCATGGAAACACATTGTTGATGTTTGCACATGAGAAATTTTCAAATGGCCCTAGTCCATTTCTACATTGAACAAGATTATGAAGAGAATAAGCAAAGGCATACACTGCTTTGTACACATTGTAGGACACACGAGGGCTTGAAGTGTTCATGTAGGCTGAGTGTTCTTTTCTGAGAGTTTCTTTTCCTGTGCAGGAGGGTAAATTACTGCTAAAGGTGGATGTGGATGGAGAACAACCATACAAAGCCTCCCACAATTCCTGAACCTGAGGAATAGAAGGGTATCTTTCTGGAGTCACTGTTCTGATGTAATCCTGAAGACCTGGAATGTGTCCTTGACGAACTGCAAAGCCAATTGTTCCATCTAAAAATGAATATGTCTCTGCTAACATTGAAGCAGTAACCCAAGCCTCACTTGCAATCCACTGAATTCCTGTCATATTCTGAGACACAAACTCTGCCAAGAAAGGGTAAAATTCCCCTTCCCCAGAAAAAACAACAACCACCTTGGCAGTTGATTCTTTCATTACTTTAAGAATCTTCAAGACTCGTTCCTGGGTATAGTCTTTTGGAATCATTTCATGATAAGCCAAACAAATATTTGTATTTTCAATTTCTCGCTTTAAGCCTTGTAAAGCAAACCTGCCATAATCATGGTCTTCAGTCACAACACCAATCCATGTCCAGTCAAACCTCTTTAAGAGCTTTGCAATTGCTTTGACCTGGTAGTCATCACTAGGAACCACTCTGAAAAATGTTGGGAACTGCTTCCGGTCACTTAGACAAGAGCAGGTGGAGAAATAGCTTATCTATAAATTTAGTGTAGAAAAAAAAACGAGCCAACTTTATACACACAGACACGATTAATATATAAAGACGGTAAAATATAAATATATATGTAATACCATTGGTATTCTAAATGCCTCCAAAGTTCTGGAGACAACAATTGATTGTGATGATCCAGACTCCCCTATTATTCCTAATAAGGGGCTAGCTCCAGAGCATATAAAACTTTGAACAACATCCTGTCCATTCAGAGCTGCCAAGACTGCTTTCTGAGCCATTACAGGAGTTGCACAAGAGTCAAAGATTCTATAGGCAAGGGCATGTTCTGGTAAGAGGTCTTTTCGGTTGTTTATCTCTTCCACGGCCAGTGCCATTGTGAGAGCCCAGCTAAAAGCCGTTGGATCAAACCTGAATTAAAAACAAAATCATTAATTACAGTTTTTGCCTATTGTTTTAGAAATTTTTGCTAAACTTTGGCTCGTGTCACAACATTAAACATAAACACATAAGACTGAACACTGGGAAAAAAATTCAATCTCTATGTCAAATCGAAACTCTGCTATCATCACCTAACAATCCTTGTCAAAATGTCACTGTGAGGACAAAATTATACATGCTTGCATCATATATTTTAAACACTGCGTTCTTTCATACACCTAAGCAACAGGAAAAATAACGCCTTGTGTGGCAAATCCATCCATGGATTGACATTACCTCAATGTCTCAACATGCCTCTTCCATTGCCTGTAGAAGAGGCATGCAGCTAGTGGTCATATACGCATCATCTCCAAGTGTCTCTTTTTTATTGAAAAAAAAATTTCTTTAACAGGGTTTACAAATATGTAGTCATATTTGTGGTTGGCTGATTGATGATCAGTTTTGTAAATACTTTTCAGTTGTGTTTAAGTGTTTTCAATGGATGTGTTTTCTTTCTTGCTACCTAGGAAATTTAATTTTTGAATAAAGTGTCGCCTTATGTATAAAATAGTCTGTAGTGTGCAGGAGCAAGTGTGCTGCAAAATTGCAGCTGAAGTGCAAAGCGGTGCTTTTGACTTAAGGTATGGTTATGCCATGTTTAAGGCAAAGTAACAAAAGCTTCAAGTTTTGTTACTTTGATCTAACCAGGTGTCTAAAGTGTTCAAGCAATAGGCAAAAACTGTAATTAAATGTCTTTAAGAACATTAATGAAATACCTTTGTAGAAAGTATTGTAATACATTAGATGGCATTTGCATAATGAATGGAAATGTAATAATAGATTTAATGAACAGTTTATGGAAAAAAAAATTCTAAGACATATCCTTACCCCCGACACTGTGCTGTTAACGGTCTCTTCATATAGTCTGTTGGTGGAAGCTCTACTCTATAATGTAAAGGAAAAATTCCTCCTATTGTGAAGTCTCCACTAGTCATGAACACTGGCAGATCGAAGTTACCCCTTGGGTTGCATCTTGAAGTCATAGCTACACTAAAAATATTAAGTATATAAAGAAAAATATAAATCATTATATTGTTAGCCTCCCCAACTGAAAAGGCTGGGAGATGCAACTTCTGTCTTTGGTTTTATATGTTAGTCATGTATGAAATTATGCATGACGTCTTTCTGAGATATATTGACTCAGGTGGACTATGTTTCCCAAGATACCTCAAACTAAAACTGTATTTTTCTGCTGTTAGACAAATTGCATATTACTATATTTAACTACAATAATAATTTATTATGTAGGCTTGTTAATGGATTTAATTATTCATGCAAAAAAATCTAAATATTAAATCTAATTAATTGGACTCAATTTCATATTTGAATACTTGTATAACCCTGTCTGTATTTCTGTTTAGTTTTGATGATCCATGTCACGTCCTTTCACTGTAGCTCTCCTGTGTTCCTTAGTTATCCTTATTAGTTGCCTTGGATTTTCATTGTCTCCACCCCCTTGTTATCTAGTTTGTTTAGTATCCCGTTATCTGTCATGCCCTCTTGTCTTAACCCTTGTTGTCAGTAGTTTTAGGTCACCCCTAAAACTGGTTCTGTTTGATGTTTTGTTTTGTTTAGATAAACCCACTGTGTTGGCTGCACTTTGATCCTCTCCTCTGTTTATGGTCACCATTTATTTACTGCTACCTGAGTTTACTGTTTGGCTGCCACCACCTGAGCTTCCTGAATCCCCTGAATGACACGTGCCAAATCCTCCCACTGGTGGCTTAGTGGTTAGAATTGTCAACCACAGCAAGAAGGTGGTTCGAGTCCCGGTTGGGTCAGTTGGTATTTCTGTGTGGAGTTTGCATGTTCTCCCTGTGTTCACGTGGGTTTCTACTGGGTTCTCTGGGTTCCCCCACAGTCCAAAGACATGTGGTATAGGTGAATTGAATAAACTAAATTGGCCATAGTGTATGTGTGTGAATGAGTGTGTATGGATGTTTCCCAGTTCTGGGTTGCAACTAGAAGGGCATCCAGTTTGTAAAACATATGCTGGATAAGTTGGTGATTCATTCCGCTGTGGTGACCCCTGATGAATAAAGGGACTAAGCCAAAGGAAAATGAGTGAATGAAAACCCACTGTGTTGGCTGCATTTGGATCCTCTCCTCTCTTTATGGTCACCATTTATTTACTGCCTCCAGAGTTTACTGAGCAGCCACCACCACCTGATCTTCCTGAATCCCCCAAATGACATGCCCCAAATTCTCCCACTGCTGTCTCAGTGGTTAGCACTGTTGCCTCACGGCTAGAGGGTCGCTGTTTCGAGTTCCAGCTGGACCAGTTAGCATTTCTGTGTGGAGTTTGCATGTTCTCCCCGTGTTTGCGTAGGTTTCCTCCGGGTGCTCCGGTTTCCTCCATAGTCCAAAGTTGCTATAGATGTATTAAATAAAAAATAAACAAATTGTTTCATATAATTCGGTATCGATAATTATTAAATATTTTTTTAACAATCCATTTAGGATTTTTTTTATTTAACAACTTTATTTAAATTTACCAACATTATTAAGGCAAATAGTTTTAATAGTCAAAAGCAAAAATATTTAAACAAAAATATCGGATCTCCAGTGTTGTGCAAGCTACATGGAAAATGTAGTGAGCTAAGCTAGTAGATACTCTACTTAAAATGTAGCTTAACTACACTAAAAGTTACCCCCTGGGAAATGTAGCAAGCTAAGCTAAAAGCTACATGGCAAAAGTAGATTAGCTACATTTAAGCAAATTTTTTTTAAATCAAAGCAATTACAATCTAACTCAATTCTGCCTTAGAGATCAATTAAACCGCCAAAGACATGTGGCATAATCGTTAAGTTATTTATTGCAATGAATATGCATATATTTTTTTCTAGATAGCAAAAACAAACAAACAAACAAATGAAATCCTGTGTTGCACATTTAAAATACTATAGTAATGTCTAGTAAAGGTAAGTAAATTTATTTATATAAATTTGTCATTCTCGCTATCATGTGGATTTACTTTCATCAGCCAGAATGTATTTTAATTACATTACAACATCGATGCTGTAAAAGGAATCGTATAAAATGGAAAAAAATTCACAATAACCGGTCACCGGAAGTTTATCAGTATGGGAACAACACTAGCTCGGCATATACTGTATTGAAGTACTTTACTATAGTACTGTTCAAAACACTGTACATGCCAATATTCGTGTTTAGGGGAACCCTGTGGAACAGCTTCTCCTCAAAATAAAGAGGATGACAGGGAAAATGTCCTCCAAAATCTCAAGGTATGGTTGTGGAATGTGGAAGACAACAGAGACGAGTTCACTTTATTTCACTTTATTTTAGTTGCCATGATAAAATGGGATTTATAGTGAAATTTATTTGAAGAGTGAATAGTACAGTAGGTTATAATACTTTATCAAGTTTTCCCTATTTTCTATCATAGTTGCATTTCTGCTTGCATTAGTTATGTTTAATTTTTTTTTATTTATGTTTATTAGTATGGTGCACTTTTTGGTTGTTGTTTTTTTTTAGGGGTTTTCCCCTTTAATGGACAGGACAGTTAGAGAGTATTGACAGGAAAGCGTGGGGCGCAGAGAGAGGAAGGATCAGCATAGGACCATGAGGGGGGAATCGAACTCGGGTCGCCGTGAGCACCGGAGTGCATGTGTCGACGCACTAACCAGTACACCACTGCTGTTTGAGTTTTTCACATATTCTTATTAAATGGCATCTTATTTACATTATGTGATGTTTACATTTTAAGACTTTTTATTTAAAAAACAAAAACAGTTTATCTACAAAGTCGAACTCTAGCTTGGCTCTATAAGGTTCTTTCTGTGAGCTAACCAGCATTTTTAATGCACGCACAAGGATCAATAAGGATCAGCTTTTTTGTAATTTCGCCGGACTGCTCCATTGACAGCGGGAAAGACCAGAAGACAAAATCACACAAAATCAGAGTCGGCTAAATAATGCCACACCACACAAAATTGAGAAGTGTGTAAATTTGATGATTTTCCCTTACATTGAGATTCATTCATTCGTTCATTTTCTTTTCAGCTTAATCCCTTTATTAATCTGGGGTCACCACAGCGGAATGAACCACCAACTTATCCAGCATATGTTTCACGCAGCAGATGCCCTTCCAGCTGCAACCCATCATTGGAAAACACCCATACACACTCAATCACACACATACTCTATGGCCAATTTTAGCATACCCAATTCACCTGTACCACATGTCTTTAGACTTGTGGGGGAAACCGGAGCACCAGGAGGAAACCCACACAACACAAAGAGAAAATGCAAACTCTACACAGAAATGCCAACTCACCCAGCTGAGGCTTGAATCAGCGACCTTCTAGCTGTGAGGCAATCGTGCTACACACTCTGCCATCACGTCGTAGACATTGAGATGAAATGTTACATTTTACATTGTTGAAAAAGAAATGAATATTAAAAAATGTATATATTAAATGTGAAATATATTTATTTGTTTACATATAGTAAGTGAAACACTTTTCAGTGTTTATTAAACTCATTTGGTCATTGTCTGTTCCTTTTATAGTCTTTAAATTAAATATTAAGCCTTGAAGGGCAAATACTTAATTTAATTCATGGGACATATAATTCAATAAATATAATTCAATAGTAATAAGCTGTCTTTTTCAAGACGTCACTCCAACCGTGCGTTTCTCGATGCGGTGGTTTCCTATCCCCGGATGATGGGCACGAGCACAGCGTTTCATGTCTGGGGGTCCAGCATGTTAATGCGGTGCTCGCGGGCAGTACATTCCATCACTGATGTCATGTCTGTTGCGCAGTTAAGATCGCGGCTCGCTCTTGCAAAAGAGCCACCCACCCCAGTTGTCACCCGCACTGCGGTTGGCACTTGGGCAGATCTGAGGGTTTCAGTGGGAGTAAATCCGCCGCCCTCGGGCTGCAGACCTCTCGCTCCTCCACGCGCTCCATCCAAGCTTCAGGTGAAGAGAAGCGCTCCGTCCTTGGATGGTCGCTCTCTCACCTGATGACACCGGGGGTCAGATGTCCATCGCTGCATCGGAGGATGGGCTGTCATTGTCTGATGAGGATGCGAGCCTGCTCGCTCCCTCCCTCCGGGGTGGAGAGCGCGGCGTTGGCATCTAAAAAGCAGACATGATGGCCGTGCTTTTCTCTGATTTATCCCCCAGCCCCGTGGCCGGACCGACTAGATGGGTGTGATGTGGAGGATATAAGGAGGTAAGACCTTCAAAGCCTCCCGTCCCCTTCTTCCCGGAAGTGCACAGTAAACTCACGCAGTCTTGAGGGCACTTTTTTCTGCCCGATCTGCGTGCGCTTCCATCCTCACCATCCTTGGAGGTTGTGCTGTCAAGGTCTGACGAGGATTCGAACCCGCTCGCTCCCTCCAGGATTATGAGCGCGGCGTCGAATCCAGAAGCAGACTTTGTGGCTGTGCTTCCCCAGGCTGCTTCGGCCGTGGCTCTGGAGATGGTTTATCCCCCAGCCCCGTGGCCGGACCGATTAGAGGGGTGTGATGTGGAGGATCACCTTCTAAGCCTCCCCATCCCCTTCTTCCTGGATGGGCACAGTAGGCTCACGCAGTGTGCTGCGTGCGCCTTCCCCCTCACCATGCACGCTATGGCCACCTACCAGCGCTACCAAGTGCAGGCGCTGCCCCGGCTGCGCGAGGATGGTTCCGACCCAGGACTGAGCATGAGCTCCGCACCGCAACCGACTATGCTCTTACAAAAAAAAAAAAAAAAAAGTCGGCTGTGTGTGCCCTGGGAAGGACAATGGTCACATCCGTGATCCAGGAATGCCACCTCAGGCTAAACTGGTGATGTGCGTGACGTTGACAAAGTTCGCTTTCTTAACTCACCCATATCCCAGGCTGGCCTGTTCGGCGACACCGGCGGTGAATTCGCCCAGGAATTCACGCCGGTGATAGAGCAGTCGGAGGCGATGGGCGAGGTCTCTATCGGCGGGATTGTATGACCGCTCCCCCCCGCCGAGCCATCCACATCCACTGCTTTTTCGCCGAGGATGCCCGCCTGCAGCTTTGCTTCGCTGCACCCGCCTGCGCCTCCGGCCACGCGGCTGCGCCGAGCATCGCGCAGGCAACTAGCATCCCCCGCCCAGGGCGCCGCTAAGTTCGGTAAAACGGACCACGAAGCGTCCCTGAGGCGGGCCATCTGGGGAGGAGGGAATTTGCTCTTTCCCCGCTGGAGGGCGGGGCATGTTATTTAAAGGCTAAAAAAAAAAAAAAAAAAAACGCCATCAAATCCTCAGTAAAAGAGCACTTTTCCCCTCCTCCGGATGTGACAGCCCGAACACTGCCAGTCTGGGACGCTATGCCTTCCAGCTCGCAGGATCGGTGCATTTCGCCAATGGCTCACGGAGCGCGAGAGAACGGTCTCCTTTCTCTCCACTCACCAGCCCCTCTCCTGGAGTTTGAGTGCGAGACGAGAACATCTCCTCTCCTGCTCTCCTGTGGGACCCCAGCGCTACCCGCATGAGCCCACTCACTCCACGCTGCCCCGCCGCTGGCACGTCAGCGATCGTGCGGGTGGGACCATTTGCGGGGGCTCTGCCTGCCTGGTTAGCGCGGGCCAGCCCATCGCAATGGCTCATCCATACGACCAGACTCGGCTATGCGATTCAGTTCACAAAACGGCCTCCCAGGTTCACGGTCAGTCCTGCGTCCGCCCCTGTCTTGCGAGAGGAGATTGCTGTCCTCCTGGCGAAGGATGCAATCGAGCCGGCCCTCCAGCCGAGATGGAAAAAAAGTGGTCCCCCTGAAATTATTTTAGAGGCTCCTGGGGCATATGGCTTCCGCAGCCGCGGCCACGCCGCTCGGATTGCTCCATATGAGACCACTACAGCATTGGCTTCACGATCGGGTCCCCAGACGCGCATGGCACGCGGGCACACACCGAGTGACTGTCACTGCGCTGTGTCACCGCACCCTCACCCCCTGGAAAGGTCCCCTCCTTCCTACGGGCCAGTGTGCCCCTAGGTCAGGCGTCCAGGCAGGCTGCCATTTCGGTAGATGCCTCCAGTATGAGGTGGGGGGGGGTGGGGTGTGTAGCGGGCATGCTGCTGCGGACCTGTGGAGGGGAACCCAGCTGCATTGGCATATCAACTGCCTAGAGCTGTTGGCAGTGTTTCTCGCTCTGCGCCGCTTTTTACCTGGTGCTGAGGGGGCAACACGTGCTGGTCAAGACGGACAGCACGGCCGCGGTAGCGTATTCCATCCGGATGGGGGGTATACGCTCCCGCTGCATGTCTCAGCTCGCTCGCCATCTGCTCCTCTGGAGTCATACGCGGCTGAAGTCGCTGCTTGCTATTCACAACCCGGATGGGCTCAACCGTGCGGCCAACGGGCTCTCACGGCAGCTCCTTCCCCGGGAGAATGGCGACTCCACCCCGAGTCAGGCGTAAGTATGCACTCCCCCCAGTGAGCCTACTCGCGCAGTTTCCGTGCAAGGTCAGGGAGGACGAGGGGCAGGTCTTGCTAGTTGCGCCCATGGCCCAACCGGACCTGGATATCAGAACTCTCCCTCCTCGCGACGCCCCCCCTGGTGAGTCCTTTGAGAGAGGACCTACTCTCTCAGGGACAGGGCACCATCTGGCACCCTCGCTTAGTTCTGTGGAACCTCCACGTGGGGTCCATAAGACGCGACGAGGAAGACTTAGGTAACCTACCGTTGTCGGTGGTTAATACCATCACTCAGGCTGGTGCACCCTCTACGAGGCATGCCTACGCCCTGGAGTGGAGTCTATTCACTGAGTGGTGCGCTTCTCGCCGAGAAGACCCCTGATCTTGCCAGATCAGTGTTGTGCTTTCTTTCCTTCAGGACAGGTGGAGCGAAGGCTGTCGCGCTTCACACTGAGGGTTTACGTGGCCACCATCTCCGCTCATCATGATGCGTGGATGGCGGCACCGTGGGGAGGCATAACCTCATCATCCAGTTCCTCAGAGGTGCGAGGCGGATGTTTCCACCCCGCCCCCCTCTCATACCCTCTTGAGATCTCGCGGTAGTGCTACGAGCCTACGTGGGGATCCCTTCGAACCACTCGACTCAGTATCCTTGAGATTTCTGTCCTTGAAGACAGCTCTGCTGGTCGCGTTGGCATCGGTTAAGAGGGTTAGGTACCTGAAGGCATTTTCGGTCAGTGACTCGTGCCTAGAATTCGGGCCGGCCTACTCTCACGTTGTCCTGAGACCCCGGCCCGGCTATGTGCCCAAGGTTCCTACCACGCCGTTTAAGGATCAGGTAGTGAGCCTGCAAGCGCTGCCCGCAGAGGAGGCAGACCAAGCCCTTTCATTGTTGTGTCCTGTTCGCACTTTGCGAATATATTTGGACCACACACAGAGCCTTAGATCCTCTGACCAGCTCTTTGTCCATTACAGTGGTCGGCAGATGGGAAGTGCCGTATCTAAACGGAGGTTGGCCCACTGGATAGTGGATGCCATCTCCCTCGCCTTTGGGCCAGGGTGAGCCGTGTCCCCCGGGGGTGAGAGCGCACTCCACTACGGAGCATAGCATCCTCCTGGGCGTTAGCACGCGGCGCCTCTCTGACAGACATTTGTAGAGCTACGGGTTGGGTGACACCCAATACATTTGCAAGGTTACAATCTGGTTTCCTCAAGGGTATTAGGTAACCCTTGGTGATTGAGGAAACGATTCAGTTGAGATGTCGAAACACGCTTGATGCACCACTCTCCCTAACCCGGAGATACGTGCGCTTTTTCAGCTTTGTCAGTTTAGATCCCCATTTCTTTGGCGAACCCTGCAGAGTTCCTCCGAGGCCCCCAGCACCTGACTCAGCGGAGGAGTCAGGTGTTGGCCTGTTACGTTGTCGGCATGTCCGCTGGTCAGCCCGCGTTCTGGGTATAGGTGCCTGTTATGCGTGATCCCCGCTGGCGATCCCATACGTTCACTCAGCCACGGTATAGTCCCCCCTTCTAGGGCAGGCTCGTGTCTTCCCTCCCCGCTAACCATCCTTATGCAAGGACTCCCCATCTCTGGGCTAGTCCATAGGTTGTCACCAGGTCTCCCCTCTGGGTAACAGGTGAGATCCGCAGCGTCCTCCCTATCGGTACTGAACACTTTCCCAACGTACTGTCGTATCAAAACCTATTTTACTGGGTTATTGCGACTCCCCGAAAAATATAACTGTTTCTGAACAGGTAAGTGAGGGCCAGGGGACACGTTGGAAGACTGTGTCTCGGGGCGTTGTAGGTGCGCTCGCTCTACTGCGTGGCACACCCTTTGCCAGGGACGCAGTAAGGTTCTTTCGTCGTGGCGTTTTCCATAGATTTCCCCATAGTGGAAGTTTCCACATAGCATTGGAGTTCCCCATCCGAAGGGGAACGCTACGGTTACTAAAGTAACCCTTCGTTCCCCGAGGGGGGGAACGGAAATGCTATGTTCCTTCGCCACAACGATTGTCCCTTAGCTGTTGAGCATGAAAGTCTCTTCAGCTAGAAAAGGATGTCGAGCATGGCACTGGCTGCGTCTTTATAGCATGACTGATTGTCATTGACGCCAGCTGTGCACGCTGACGCTGCCAACTCATTGGCATTTCATTGGCCCGTTTTTATACTCTTTCAGATGATTGGTTTCTGACGAAATCCCCATAGTGGAAGTTTCCACATAGCATTTCCGTTCCCCCCCTCGGGGAACGAAGGGTTACTTTAGTAACCGTAGCGTTAAAAATGTAATACAGACATATTAAATGTGAAATATTTTTATTTGCGCATATATATATATATATATATATATATATATATATATATATATATATATATATATATATATATATATATATATATATATATCCCAAGTGGAAAAATGATTTTAGAACTTTTCCCCAATTTGCAAATTTAGGAGAATTTTGGTCATTTACATTTAAATTACATTTAGGGTCTCTGTCATGTTATTGTAAGAAAGAGAACTGTTACACACATATTGTTTGCTATATGGAATGCAAATCTTTGAAGCTCATTATCTCAAAATCATTTAGAATGCAGATAGATCCTTATAATTCTATGGTGACAATCAATATATGTATGTATGTATATAAGAATTATAAAATGCCATATTTTTGATGACTATTTGTTGCCACCTATTGGCTAAACAATGAAAAAGTAATTGCTACAACTTTCATTTTTGAGCATCATGTTAAAGGCATATGATGGTGATTACACTGTGATTTTAACCTTCATTAGAAACATCAGTGTTTATATCTAAACTATAACCTGCTATACCATTCTGTATTATTTGATTCTTTGTAACTTTCTCTGTCAAATACGGATTTGAATGCAGCGCTGTGAAGGTATAATAAACACATCAACATCATTATTATAATTTATGTTTGTTGTGTGGATGTTTGAATTGAGATCCCAATCTTTTAATGGTGAATGCATATACAAGTACTGACTGAAAACACCATTAATAACCTAATGAAGCAATTAGGTGCCCGCACAACCTTTACTGTCATCGTTATTGTTTACAGGAAATCCAAAAATGTTTTCACACATGCGATTTGAACGACACATTGTCTCATGGATCAGAGTGTATCAGATGTGTAATATCATTGGTTCAAGCAAGTAATTACCTTCAGAATATTGGTACATAACAGACTTACACCAGGAGGGGCATACATTATGCTTGATGAATTTAAGGCCATCCTTCAGTCACAGATTATCAATAAAGGCTGTACCTGTTAGATTTGTTTCTGTGTCAGTTATGGCACGACTTTATAAATTGTTGATTTCATTTTGGCCACTGCTGTGTATTGGTGTGCAGAGCCAGCATAAAAGCAGGGAAAACTGTGTCTTTCAGGGAGATGAAGACACATACAGCTTTTACCAGTGGGGAGATGTGGTTTTAGGAGGGATCTTTCCTTTGCACTCTAGTCCAGTGTCATTGTTGTTTTCTTTCAGAACCAAACCTAAGCCAACAAGTTACAAATTGTATGTCATGGTTTCATAATATTCTGTCTGAAAGTTGTTGTGTGAAACAGTGTAAGATGTGACATTATGAAATGCCAATGCGCGTGTGTGTGTGTGTGTGTGTGTGTGTGTGTGTGTGCGTGTGTGTGACTTGTTGCAGTTTTACGCCTCGAGCCTTGAGGTGGATGCAGACAATGATCTTTGCTGTGAGAGAAATAAACCAACGGCAAGATCTTTTACCAAATCTGTCTCTGGGCTACCACATTAGGGACAGCGGTGATGATATACCAGTGTCTGTGAAGAGGTCTCTTCTCCTGGTCAACGGACAGCCAGAAAAGGGCAGTGGACAGAGCTGTGAAGACATACAAAAGCAGCCGAGTCCTGTGATTGTAGGAGATGCTGCATCAGGAGTCTCCATGACTGTTCTGAGAACTTTAGGCTCCTTCAAAATACCCTTGGTAAAATACATTATTGTTTCATTCATCTCTTAATGCCATAGCTTTGTCTTGCTTATGAAGGTTGCAATATACACTTACACATAAATATGTAACTTATCTCTTTTAATTTCCTATTCAGTATTGTGTTATTTTTTTCCAGGTGAGCTACTTTGCATCCTGCTCTTGTCTCAGTAACAAGAGGGAGTTTCCAGCATTCATGCGCACAATGCCAAGTGATCTATTTCAAATCAAAGCTTTAGTTAAACTTGTTAATTATTTTCAATGGACATGGGTTGGACTGATAGGTGTGAATTCAGATTATGCTCACTTTGCTATCCAGCTCTTTCTTAAAGAGTCAGAGCAATTGAATATTTGTCCTGCTTATGTTCACTTTTATCCTGTTGTACTGATGGAAGATGCAGTGGAGGAACTTGTGAACATTTTAAAAGCCTCTTCTGCCACAGTCATAATAAATTTTTCTGGAGAATCGGAATTACATAGTATACTAAAAGAGTGCAGACGGCAAAATGTCACACATTTGCAGTGGATCGCCAGTGAGGCTTGGGCCACATCAATATCCCTCTGGGAGGATTTTGGCGATCTGCTAAATGGAACATTGGGTTTTGCAATACGGAGAGCTGATATCCCGCATCTTGGCAGTTATCTCAAAGGAATAAGACCTCAGACCTCCCATTTTCTCTCAGAGTTTTGGGAAGAGACTTTTCGTTGTCGGCTAAATGGGTCTTTAAACACTCATGTACACGGAGAGCAGGCACAAAACTGGCCAGCCTGTAATGGTAGTGAAAGTCTGGATGAAGTGTACACCACTTATTCAGATGTGTCACAACTCAGAGTCTCCTACAACGTTTATAAAGCTGTGTATCTTATAGCACATGCACTGCATGACATGAGCACATGTGTCCCAGGAAAGGGCCCATTCCAGAATGGGACATGTGGGAGTCTGTATCAAATTCAGCCATGGCAGGTGTGTGTCCATCATCATTTTACATTCTCTGCCTATATTGTACTGATAAGGAACTATCAAGCAGTGTACACATTTTAACACAATGGTTAAATATATAATCTGTGGAATCTTTATATTTTCCATCAAAGAATTGTAATGTTTTTCCTATACATCATCCTTTCTCTTAAATGTGACTCAAGCTCCTGTACTACATGAAACACGCAAATTTCACAACCTTAGGGGAAGAGGTCAGATTTGATGAGAATGGTGATCCTATTGCATCCTATGACCTTATGAACTGGCAAAGAGGATCTGATAGCTCCCTTCAACTTGTCAGGGTGGGATTCTATGATGCCTCCCTCGAAGATGACAAGGACCTGGTGATAGATGAGTCAGTAATTATGTGGCATAGAGCAGAGAAGGTGTGTGCCATTCCACGCATCAACAGATATTGCCGGCTAAGTTTGTTTTTCCTTCAGCTCTATTTTATGATTTTGACTGGACTAAATAAAATGGAGTACTGTAGCTTAAAATGGAAATGCATTATTGATTTCATTTTGCACTAAACATTTTTAAACAAAATATGCTAAATGTGTAATCATGTAGAGAATATTATAAATAACTCAGCTTTTTCAGATTTTAAATTTGTATGTATCCGTTTATAAACTTATGTTGTGATATGCGATCACATTACGTTCAGACAAATTGTCTGTTGTTGTCATTAGGCACCAGAATCAATGTGTAGTCCAAGTTGTCTGCCAGGCACCAGGAAGGCCAGGCAAAAAGGAAAGCCAGTCTGCTGCTTTGACTGTATATCATGTGCTGAAGGAGAGATCAGTAATGAGACAGGTGTGAATTTCTTCCCACTTTGTCTCTTAATTACATTTTTGAAAAATGTCAATAAATAAATAGTACAAATACATTTTATCCTCCACCTATTCATTTATTTCCACAGACTCAATTGATTGCTTGAAATGTTCAAAGGAAACATGGCCTAACCAAGCCCAAGACCTGTGCATCCCCAAAACTTTAGAGTTTTTGTCCTTTCAGGAGCCCTTGGGAATAATTCTTTGGGCGTTTTCAGCATTCGGGGCCTGTGCAGCATTAGCAGTGCTCTGTGTGTTTGTAATGTATAGGAAGACTCCAGTCATACGAGGAAATAATATAGAGTTAAGTTTCCTTCTCCTCTTGTTCCTCTGTGCTTGTTTTTTGATTGGCCTTACATTTTTAGGGAAGCCCACTGATTGGTTGTGCCGAATTCGCTATCCAGCTTTTGGAATCAGCTTTACGCTCTGTATTTCATGCATCTTGGCAAAAACTGTAGTCGTTTTAATGGCTTTCAGGGCCACCATCCCTGGCAATAATGTCATGAAGTGGTTTGGTCCTGTTAGACAAAGATCAAGTGTTATCCTGTGCACATGTGTGCAAGCACTTATTTGCATCATATGGTTAACAACTAAGCCCCCTCTTGCTTCATATAACAGCAAGTTCATGAGTGAAACTATAATTGTTGAATGTTCTGTAGGATCTGAAATTGGATTTTGGTGTGTGCTGGGTTATGTTGGACTTCTTGCTTGCTTGTGTTTTTTAATGGCATTTTTGGCCAGAAAATTACCAGACAACTTTAATGAGGCTAAATTCATCACATTCAGCATGCTCATATTTTTTGCTGTGTGGATAACCTTCATTCCAGTTTACGTGAGCTCAAGTGGAAAGTATATGGTTGCTGTCCATGTCTTTGCTATTCTAGCTTCTGCGTTTGGTCTTTTAATTTGTATATTTGCTCCTAAATGTTATGTTGTACTTTTGAAACCTGAGAAAAATGACAAAAAACACATGATGAAATAACAACAACAACAACAAAATATTATAATGTAGTAATAGCCCTGTACTTTTCCTCCACATTGTAAAATTTCAACAAGACCTATTTAATATTTTTTTCTAAACCATAAATCGCTATTTAACTTTTAGTTAGGTAAAATTGGAATGCAAAATACAATGTCTAATTTTATTTTATTTTTTCTATCCCACTGAGATGATGTAACTCATTTCCTTTAACCTTTTGAAATGTAAACTTTTTTTTGCATATTTAAATATTACATATTTATTCTGTTTTAATGTTTATTCTATTTTTTATTTGATTTATAAATTTTGTAAAGCACCTTGATGTGTGCTATATAAATCTTATCTTGTCCTAACACCAGAGGTTTACTCGAGAGTTTCTAACTGTGCTCAATTGAGATATGTCTCACCCCGTCATATTAAATGGATGCATTTGAAACATTATAAACAGCTCAAACTGCAGACAAGCACCAATTAAACAGGAAACTGCTGATCAAATTCTTAAAATCATAAAGTTTGTAGTGTATAAAAAGCTGATTGTGTTTCAACAATAGGGATTATAATGAATGTATCT